>NW_028124641.1:0-76637 GCF_965194825.1 Balaenoptera physalus
AAAATAAATAAATAAGTAGAATGAAATAAAACCACTATTTTAAAAGAGATTTTAAAAATAAAGGAAAAAAAACAAGAAAACTACCCCAGTACAACTTACAAATATGAATGTAAAAACCTATCACACAATAATAGCAACATGAAACCAACAGAACTTTAAATGGATAATGCCATAAGCAAGTATCTCTACACCAGGAATTTCAGGTTGCTCAACATATTAAAAGTAAGCAATGTATTCAACCACAATAATGGTGTGAAGTAAAAACACATAACCATATCAATTCATGCAAAAAATCTACAATGAAAATCCAGTGTTATTTCATGAAAAACACTCAAGAAAGCAGGAATAAAAGGAAATTGGTTCAATATGGAAAAGAGGAGTACAAAAAGCCACAGCAAACATCGTGCTCAATGTTAAAGACTGAAAGATTTACTCCTGAAATCAGGAACAAGGCCAGGAAGCTGGCCTTCATCACCGTTACTCAATAGTGTACTGGAAGTTCTACCCAGAATCTTGAGGAAAGAAATAAAAGGCATCCATGGGTGAATGGAAAAATTAAAACCGTGTCTCTTCACAGAACATAGGTCACATCATCTTATATATAAAACTACCTATAATCAGCAAAGAAATTATTTGAGCTAATCAACTAATTAATAAGCAAAGTTATAGAACAAAATATCAATTCATGAAAATCTATCTTATATGCATACGCTGGCAAAAAATAATCTGAAAAAGAATTTATGAGAACAATTCCATTTGTAATAATGTCAACATCAATATTTAGGAGTATATTTAATCAAGGTACAAGACTTGTTTTTATGTATGTAAAGTTGTATCTTTGAAATTACTGGAAAGTCAATTACTTTTCAAAACATCATGTATGGCAATAGCATGCCAGAAAAGCAGAGAAAACATCAAACTTCCAGATAGAAGCCAAGCCTTACCCAGATCCAGTTCACCCAAAGTCCACATGTCATTTAGAGGCACCGTGGGAAGGTGATATTAGGAGCCGCTGTCCTCCGTGTTGTGGACGACCTGGATATGGTAGAAACAGTGGGATTTTTGAATTCCAATTTTCCACTTCATGCCACAAAAACACTATTAGAACTCATAAATAAATTCAGGAAAGTTGCAAAATCAATACACAGAAATCAGTTGCATTTCTAAACGCTAATAATGAACCATCAGAAAGAGAAAGAAAGCAACCCTATTTACAACTGCATCAAAAAGAACAAAATACCTGGGAGTAAAGTCAACCAAGGAGGTGAAAGACCTGCACACTGAAAACTTTAAGACATTGATGAAGACATTGAAAAACACACCAATAAATGGAAAGATATCCTGTTCTCATGGAATGGAACAATTAATGTTGTTCAAATATCCATGCTACCCAAAGCAGTGGACACAGTGAATGCAATCCCTCCCAAAATTCCATGGTATTTTCCCCCCAAATAGAGCAAATCCTCCTAATATCTGTGGGGAACCACAAAGGACCCCAAATGGCCAAAGAAACCCTGAAAAAAGAGAACGGGCTGGAGGCATCTCCCTCCCTGACGTCACACTCTGCTGAGAAGCTACAGTCACCAAAACAGTGTGGAACTGGCTCAAAACGGGCACAGGGACCAGAGGAACAGGACAGAGAGACCAGAATTCAACCCCCACGGACGGGGTCGGTGAATTTATGACACAGGGACCAAGGACACACCAAGGAGCACGACACTCCCCACCATAAATGGTGCTGGGAAAACTGGACGCCCCATAACTCACGCTGGCTACCCTGCACACAAACCTGAACAAAAACCCAGCTTTCCACGCCAAGCCCTCCCTCGCTCACACGAAGACGGACCCCCTCAACGGTCAGTCGCCCACAGGAAGCTTCTCCCCACTTTTCCTCACCGTCTCTTCACCTTTTCCTCAGGCATCACCTGGGTCCTCAGGAAACCTAGTTCCCTAGTCAGCGTGGACGCAGCCCCACCTTGTCCTGAAGCCGAAACCCCAGCGAGTCCTAAGGAGACGGAGACCGAGCTCCTCTCAGCAGAGACACTGAGCCGGGCGTCCTACCGGAAGGCCTCCGCCCCCGCCCCCGCGCCTGAGGAGGCTCAACTGCTCTCAGCTGACCTCACAATCGAGTTCGCAGGGAACGAGCATGCGCTGTGGGTCAGAGAGGCGAACTCGGCGCCACCCTGTGGTCAGTGCAGGAAGTGCAGGCCGCGCCTCCCTCACAGGTCACTGGAGGCAGCGTGCCCTACTGACAGGACTGCTGAATCCATTAAACTGGACATTCAAACTAAAATGGAGTCTCTATCCCAAAAGCTTTCTAAAACTAGTTAAGGAACAATTAATTGGAAACCATTTGGAATGAAGTGAATGTAGATGCAAACTTTACAACTTATACCAAATTCACTCAAAGTTATTCAGAGGCGAATTTTATTGTAGTTTCTAATTTATGTTTGGCTGCGTTGGGTCTTCGTTGCTGCATGTGGGCTTTCTCTAGTTGCGTCGAGCGGGGCTACTCTTCGTTGCGGTGCACGGGCTTCTCATGGCGGTGGCTTCTCTTGTGGGCGAGCACGGGCTCTAGGCGCGCGGGCTTCAGTAGTTGTGCCGCACAGGCTCGGGTGCTCTGCGGCATGTGGGATCTTCCCGGACCAGGGCTCGAGCCCGTGTCCCCTGCATTGGCAGGCGGACTCTTAACCACTGCGTCACCAGGGAACTCTTAACCACTGCGTCACCAGGGAAGTCCCCACAGACAAATTTTAAATACAAAACTATTCAAGGGGCTTCCCTGGTGGCGCAGTGGTTGAGAATCTGCCTGCCAATGCAGGGGACACGGGTTCGAGCCCTGACCTGGGAAGATCCCACATGCCGCGGAGCAACTAGGCCCGTGAGCCACAACTATTGAGCCTGCACGTCTGGAGCCTGTGCTCCGCAACAAGAGAGGCCGCGATAGTGAGAGGCCCGCGCACCGCGATGAAGAGTGGCCCCCGCTTGCCACAACTAGAGAAAGCCTTCACACAGAAACGAAGACCCAACACAGCCAAAAATAAATTAATTCATTAATCAATTAAACAAAAAAAGCTGTCTCTCAAATTTAACTTCCAGAATATATTCAGGAAAAACGCATACGCCCTTTTTGGCCAACCAAAGAAGCGGGCAATGCAAATCAACACTACAAAGAGGTATCACTTCGAATCAGAAAAAAGGACCATCCTCACAAAGGGTAAAAACCAGATATGCAGGACAAGGAGAGGAGAAAAGGGAGCCTTGTTACGCTGAAGGGGGGAATGTAAATTGCCAACGGCCACTCTGGAGAAGTGTGCTGTGTTTCCTAAAACATCTAAAAAACAGAGCCACAAAGCATCGGGCGCTTCCACTCATGGGCCTATATGTTGGAAAAACCAAAAATCCACAGGACGCAGGCACCCCGTTTACTGCTGCTATGTTTACAACAGCCTCGACTTGGGTACAACTTAATAGTCCTTGGAAGGAAAACATGGTGAAAGAAAATTTGGTACTTAAGCACAACGGAATATTACTCAGCCCTGAAATCAATGAAATGAGGCCAGTTGCAGCAACTCAGGGGGACTTATGTATGGTCATTGAGAGTGAAATAAGTTAGACAGCAAGAGAAACTTATCATAAGATATCACTTTTAAAGGGAATCTAAAAATCGCCAACCATGAACTGAATTACAAACCGAACACCATCACACATTTACAAAACACACTGATGGCTGCTTAAGGGGAAAAGTGTGGTGCGGTGATGCATAAACCAGGAGGTTGAAATTGGCACAGATACCGTTCCATACGCCAATAATGTAATCGCCAAGACATACTCGTTGTTCAAGGAACTGGACTCAGCACACTCTATTCACAGAAAAAACATCTATCTGACTACTAGAAACTAGAAAAGAATTTATTGATGTCTCTCTGTAAGTGACTCAGGTGGATGTACAGCACCAAGAAACACAACATTGCAAATCAGCTACACCCCACTATAAAAATTAATTATAAAAAAAGAAAGACAGTGAGAGAGAGAGGAATTCTTACCAAATTGAATCAGGGGCTGTGATGCAACTGGACTGACCACATCTACACTCACAGCTGAATGGGACGTAAGGCTGGACACCCTAACCCTAAACCCTAACCCTAACCCAACCCTAACCCTACCTTAACCCTAACCCTAACCCAACACTAACCCTAACCCTAAACCTAAACCCTAACCCTGACCCCTAACCCTAACCCAACCCTAAGCCTAACCCTAACCCCTAGCCCTAGCCCTAGCCCTAACCCTGACCCTAACCCCTAACCCTTAACCCCTAACCCTAACCAAGCTCACAAGTAAACTTCTCGCCCACCTGGAGAGAGTGATTTAATTTTAAAGAGTAAAGACACAATCAGCTCAGTAATTGGCCACGGGGATGGAGGGGCCAAGGCTAACCTGAGCTGGAGGAACGTGCGTGCCTGCCTGGATGCTCAGAGGCCAAGGGCTGTTCTGAGACCTGCTTGGACACCCGTGCAGATGGAACAAAGGATCCGTCCAGTCCCAAGAGGGCCCCACCAGCCCTCACGAACGCAACACCAGACTTCCCTGGTGGCGCAGTGGTTAAGAATCCACCTGCCAATGCAGGGGACACGGGTTTGAGCCCTGGTCCGGGAAGATCCCACATGCTGTGGAGCAACTAAGCCCGTGCACCACAACTACTGAGCCTGCGCTCTAGAACCCGCGAGCCACAACTGCTGAAGCCCACGCGCTTAGAGCCTGTGCTCTGCAACAAGAGAAGCCACCGCAATGAGAAGCCCCCACTCGCCGCAACTAGAGAAAGCCTCCGTGCAGCAATGCAGACCCAACAGAGCCCCAGATTAATTAATTAATTAATTAAGGGAAAAATAAAAAGGCAGCACCTGGGGGCTGGCAGACTGATGCACCAAGTCTTACATCACGTCTACTTAGTATCCTGCATGTCAGGGCCATGCTGGACCTGGGGCTGCCCACACAGAGTGGGGCCTGCATCACCCTTCCCAGGAGGGAGGGTGGAGGGAAACCCTGCATGACCTCTGAGGCCCTAAGAACCCTTGACTAAGGCTGAGCTCAATTTGACACAGTGGGTGACCAGAGCAGACATTTCATTCATCTATCAATGAGAATCCAGAACTGGAGGAGCAGAAAACAATGGCCTCGCTCAACCGTGACGCTAATCCTGACATGGACCCTAACCCTAAACTCTGATCCTGACCCTAAGCCCTGACCTAACCTTAGCCTAACCCGTACCCTAAACCTGTACCTTACCCTAACCCATGCTCTACCCGCATCCTACCTGTACCCCAATTCTCACCCATACCCTAACACCCACTCTAACACAGAACCCTAACACCCTGAGACCAGAACCATAAACCTTAACCAATAAGCCAAACCATAACCATAAGCAAACCATAAACTATTTTCATTAACCATACCCATAAATAACTCATTAACCATAAAACTTAAACCATCACAGCAACCATAAACCATACACAGCCCCAACCCTCACACCAGCCCCAGCCCTAATGCTAACCCTCCAAACCACTTACACCAAGCCAAGTCTAATCAGATTACACAAATACATCTTGACAAAGAAAACTGGGGAATTCTCTGGTGGCCCAGTGGTTAGGACTCTGTGCTTTCACTGCCAAGGGCTCGGCTTCGATCCCTGACTGGGGAACTAAGATCCCACAAGCCATGGGACGTGGCCAAAATAAATAAATAAGTAGAATGAAATAAAACCACTATTTTAAAAGAGATTTTAAAAATAAAGGAAAAAAAACAAGAAAACTACCCCAGTACAACTTACAAATATGAATGTAAAAACCTATCACACAATAATAGCAACATGAAACCAACAGAACTTTAAATGGATAATGCCATAAGCAAGTATCTCTACACCAGGAATTTCAGGTTGCTCAACATATTAAAAGTAAGCAATGTATTCAACCACAATAATGGTGTGAAGTAAAAACACATAACCATATCAATTCATGCAAAAAATCTACAATGAAAATCCAGTGTTATTTCATGAAAAACACTCAAGAAAGCAGGAATAAAAGGAAATTGGTTCAATATGGAAAAGAGGAGTACAAAAAGCCACAGCAAACATCGTGCTCAATGTTAAAGACTGAAAGATTTACTCCTGAAATCAGGAACAAGGCCAGGAAGCTGGCCTTCATCACCGTTACTCAATAGTGTACTGGAAGTTCTACCCAGAATCTTGAGGAAAGAAATAAAAGGCATCCATGGGTGAATGGAAAAATTAAAACCGTGTCTCTTCACAGAACATAGGTCACATCATCTTATATATAAAACTACCTATAATCAGCAAAGAAATTATTTGAGCTAATCAACTAATTAATAAGCAAAGTTATAGAACAAAATATCAATTCATGAAAATCTATCTTATATGCATACGCTGGCAAAAAATAATCTGAAAAAGAATTTATGAGAACAATTCCATTTGTAATAATGTCAACATCAATATTTAGGAGTATATTTAATCAAGGTACAAGACTTGTTTTTATGTATGTAAAGTTGTATCTTTGAAATTACTGGAAACTCAATTACTTTTCAAAACATCATGTATGGCAATAGCATGCCAGAAAAGCAGAGAAAACATCAAACTTCCAGATAGAAGCCAAGCCTTACCCAGATCCAGTTCACCCAAAGTCCACATGTCATTTAGAGGCACCGTGGGAAGGTGATATTAGGAGCCGCTGTCCTCCGTGTTGTGGACGACCTGGATATGGTAGAAACAGTGGGATTTTTGAATTCCAATTTTCCACTTCATGCCACAAAAACACTATTAGAACTCATAAATAAATTCAGGAAAGTTGCAAAATCAATACACAGAAATCAGTTGCATTTCTAAACGCTAATAATGAACCATCAGAAAGAGAAAGAAAGCAACCCTATTTACAACTGCATCAAAAAGAACAAAATACCTGGGAATAAAGTCAACCAAGGAGGTGAAAGACCTGCACACTGAAAACTTTAAGACATTGATGAAGACATTGAAAAACACACCAATAAATGGAAAGATATCCTGTTCTCATGGAATGGAACAATTAATGTTGTTCAAATATCCATGCTACCCAAAGCAGTGGACACAGTGAATGCAATCCCTCCCAAAATTCCATGGTATTTTCCCCCCAAATAGAGCAAATCCTCCTAATATCTGTGGGGAACCACAAAGGACCCCAAATGGCCAAAGAAACCCTGAAAAAAGAGAACGGGCTGGAGGCATCTCCCTCCCTGACGTCACACTCTGCTGAGAAGCTACAGTCAACAAAACAGTGTGGAACTGGCTCAAAACGGGCACAGGGACCAGAGGAACAGGACAGAGAGACCAGAATTCAACCCCCACGGACGGGGTCGGTGAATTTATGACACAGGGACCAAGGACACACCAAGGAGCACGACACTCCCCACCATAAATGGTGCTGGGAAAACTGGACGCCCCATAACTCACGCTGGCTACCCTGCACACAAACCTGAACAAAAACCCAGCTTTCCACGCCAAGCCCTCCCTCGCTCACACGAAGACGGACCCCCTCAACGGTCAGTCGCCCACAGGAAGCTTCTCCCCACTTTTCCTCACCGTCTCTTCACCTTTTCCTCAGGCATCACCTGGGTCCTCAGGAAACCTAGTTCCCTAGTCAGCGTGGACGCAGCCCCACCTTGTCCTGAAGCCGAAACCCCAGCGAGTCCTAAGGAGACGGAGACCGAGCTCCTCTCAGCAGAGACACTGAGCCGGGCGTCCTACCGGAAGGCCTCCGCCCCCGCCCCCGCGCCTGAGGAGGCTCAACTGCTCTCAGCTGACCTCACAATCGAGTTCGCAGGGAACGAGCATGCGCTGTGGGTCAGAGAGGCGAACTCGGCGCCACCCTGTGGTCAGTGCAGGAAGTGCAGGCCGCGCCTCCCTCACAGGTCACTGGAGGCAGCGTGCCCTACTGACAGGACTGCTGAATCCATTAAACTGGACATTCAAACTAAAATGGAGTCTCTATCCCAAAAGCTTTCTAAAACTAGTTAAGGAACAATTAATTGGAAACCATTTGGAATGAAGTGAATGTAGATGCAAACTTTACAACTTATACCAAATTCACTCAAAGTTATTCAGAGGCGAATTTTATTGTAGTTTCTAATTTATGTTTGGCTGCGTTGGGTCTTCGTTGCTGCATGTGGGCTTTCTCTAGTTGCGTCGAGCGGGGCTACTCTTCGTTGCGGTGCACGGGCTTCTCATGGCGGTGGCTTCTCTTGTGGGCGAGCATGGGCTCTAGGCGCGCAGGCTTCAGTAGTTGTGCCGCGCAGGCTCGGGTGCTCTGCGGCATGTGGGATCTTCCCGGACCAGGGCTCGAGCCCGTGTTCCCTGCATTGGCAGGCGGACTCTTAACCACTGCGTCACCAGGGAAGTCCCCACAGACAAATTTTAAATACAAAACTATTCAAGGGGCTTCCCTGGTGGCGCAGTGGTTGAGAATCTGCCTGCCAATGCAGGGGACACGGGTTCGAGCCCTGACCTGGGAAGATCCCACATGCCGCGGAGCAACTAGGCCCGTGAGCCACAACTATTGAGCCTGCACGTCTGGAGCCTGTGCTCCGCAACAAGAGAGGCCGCGATAGTGAGAGGCCCGCGCACCGCGATGAAGAGTGGCCCCCGCTTGCCACAACTAGAGAAAGCCTTCACACAGAAACGAAGACCCAACACAGCCAAAAATAAATTAATTCATTAATCAATTAAACAAAAAAAGCTGTCTCTCAAATTTAACTTCCAGAATATATTCAGGAAAAACGCATACGCCCTTTTTGGCCAACCAAAGAAGCGGGCAATGCAAATCAACACTACAAAGAGGTATCACTTCGAATCAGAAAAAAGGACCATCCTCACAAAGGGTAAAAACCAGATATGCAGGACAAGGAGAGGAGAAAAGGGAGCCTTGTTACGCTGAAGGGGGGAATGTAAATTGCCAACGGCCACTCTGGAGAAGTGTGCTGTGTTTCCTAAAACATCTAAAAAACAGAGCTACAAAGCATAGGGCGCTTCCACTCATGGGCCTATATGTTGGAAAAACCAAAAATCCACAGGACGCAGGCACCCCGTTTACTGCTGCTATGTTTACAACAGCCTCGACTTGGGTACAACTTAATAGTCCTTGGAAGGAAAACATGGTGAAAGAAAATTTGGTACTTAAGCACAACGGAATATTACTCAGCCCTGAAATCAATGAAATGAGGCCAGTTGCAGCAACTCAGGGGGACTTATGTATGGTCATTGAGAGTGAAATAAGTTAGACAGCAAGAGAAACTTATCATAAGATATCACTTTTAAAGGGAATCTAAAAATCGCCAACCATGAACTGAATTACAAACCGAACACCATCACACATTTACAAAACACACTTATGGCTGCTTAAGGGGAAAAGTGTGGTGCGGTGATGCATAAACCAGGAGGTTGAAATTGGCACAGATACCGTTCCATACGCCAATAATGTAATCGCCAAGACATACTCGTTGTTCAAGGAACTGGACTCAGCACACTCTATTCACAGAAAAAACATCTATCTGACTACTAGAAACTAGAAAAGAATTTATTGATGTCTCTCTGTAAGTGACTCAGGTGGATGTACAGCACCAAGAAACACAACATTGCAAATCAGCTACACCCCACTATAAAAATTAATTATAAAAAAAGAAAGACAGTGAGAGAGAGAGGAATTCTTACCAAATTGAATCAGGGGCTGTGATGCAACTGGACTGACCACATCTACACTCACAGCTGAATGGGACGTAAGGCTGGACACCCTAACCCTAAACCCTAACCCTAACCCAACCCTAACCCTACCTTAACCCTAACCCTAACCCAACACTAACCCTAACCCTAAACCTAAACCCTAACCCTGACCCCTAACCCTAACCCAACCCTAAGCCTAACCCTAACCCCTAGCCCTAGCCCTAGCCCTAACCCTGACCCTAACCCCTAACCCTTAACCCCTAACCCTAACCAAGCTCACAAGTAAACTTCTCGCCCACCTGGAGAGAGTGATTTAATTTTAAAGAGTAAAGACACAATCAGCTCAGTAATTGGCCACGGGGATGGAGGGGCCAAGGCTAACCTGAGCTGGAGGAACGTGCGTGCCTGCCTGGATGCTCAGAGGCCAAGGGCTGTTCTGAGACCTGCTTGGACACCCGTGCAGATGGAACAAAGGATCCGTCCAGTCCCAAGAGGGCCCCACCAGCCCTCACGAACGCAACACCAGACTTCCCTGGTGGCGCAGTGGTTAAGAATCCACCTGCCAATGCAGGGGACACGGGTTTGAGCCCTGGTCCGGGAAGATCCCACATGCTGTGGAGCAACTAAGCCCGTGCACCACAACTACTGAGCCTGCGCTCTAGAACCCGCGAGCCACAACTGCTGAAGCCCACGCGCTTAGAGCCTGTGCTCTGCAACAAGAGAAGCCACCGCAATGAGAAGCCCCCACTCGCCGCAACTAGAGAAAGCCTCCGTGCAGCAATGCAGACCCAACAGAGCCCCAGATTAATTAATTAATTAATTAAGGGAAAAATAAAAAGGCAGCACCTGGGGGCTGGCAGACTGATGCACCAAGTCTTACATCACGTCTACTTAGTATCCTGCATGTCAGGGCCATGCTGGACCTGGGGCTGCCCACACAGAGTGGGGCCTGCATCACCCTTCCCAGGAGGGAGGGTGGAGGGAAACCCTGCATGACCTCTGAGGCCCTAAGAACCCTTGACTAAGGCTGAGCTCAATTTGACACAGTGGGTGACCAGAGCAGACATTTCATTCATCTATCAATGAGAATCCAGAACTGGAGGAGCAGAAAACAATGGCCTCGCTCAACCGTGACGCTAATCCTGACATGGACCCTAACCCTAAACTCTGATCCTGACCCTAAGCCCTGACCTAACCTTAGCCTAACCCGTACCCTAAACCTGTACCTTACCCTAACCCATGCTCTACCCGCATCCTACCTGTACCCCAATTCTCACCCATACCCTAACACCCACTCTAACACAGAACCCTAACACCCTGAGACCAGAACCATAAACCTTAACCAATAAGCCAAACCATAACCATAAGCAAACCATAAACTATTTTCATTAACCATACCCATAAATAACTCATTAACCATAAAACTTAAACCATCACAGCAACCATAAACCATACACAGCCCCAACCCTCACACCAGCCCCAGCCCTAATGCTAACCCTCCAAACCACTTACACCAAGCCAAGTCTAATCAGATTACACAAATACATCTTGACAAAGAAAACTGGGGAATTCTCTGGTGGCCCAGTGGTTAGGACTCTGTGCTTTCACTGCCAAGGGCTCGGCTTCGATCCCTGACTGGGGAACTAAGATCCCACAAGCCATGGGACGTGGCCAAAATAAATAAATAAGTAGAATGAAATAAAACCACTATTTTAAAAGAGATTTTAAAAATAAAGGAAAAAAAACAAGAAAACTACCCCAGTACAACTTACAAATATGAATGTAAAAACCTATCACACAATAATAGCAACATGAAACCAACAGAACTTTAAATGGATAATGCCATAAGCAAGTATCTCTACACCAGGAATTTCAGGTTGCTCAACATATTAAAAGTAAGCAATGTATTCAACCACAATAATGGTGTGAAGTAAAAACACATAACCATATCAATTCATGCAAAAAATCTACAATGAAAATCCAGTGTTATTTCATGAAAAACACTCAAGAAAGCAGGAATAAAAGGAAATTGGTTCAATATGGAAAAGAGGAGTACAAAAAGCCACAGCAAACATCGTGCTCAATGTTAAAGACTGAAAGATTTACTCCTGAAATCAGGAACAAGGCCAGGAAGCTGGCCTTCATCACCGTTACTCAATAGTGTACTGGAAGTTCTACCCAGAATCTTGAGGAAAGAAATAAAAGGCATCCATGGGTGAATGGAAAAATTAAAACCGTGTCTCTTCACAGAACATAGGTCACATCATCTTATATATAAAACTACCTATAATCAGCAAAGAAATTATTTGAGCTAATCAACTAATTAATAAGCAAAGTTATAGAACAAAATATCAATTCATGAAAATCTATCTTATATGCATACGCTGGCAAAAAATAATCTGAAAAAGAATTTATGAGAACAATTCCATTTGTAATAATGTCAACATCAATATTTAGGAGTATATTTAATCAAGGTACAAGACTTGTTTTTATGTATGTAAAGTTGTATCTTTGAAATTACTGGAAACTCAATTACTTTTCAAAACATCATGTATGGCAATAGCATGCCAGAAAAGCAGAGAAAACATCAAACTTCCAGATAGAAGCCAAGCCTTACCCAGATCCAGTTCACCCAAAGTCCACATGTCATTTAGAGGCACCGTGGGAAGGTGATATTAGGAGCCGCTGTCCTCCGTGTTGTGGACGACCTGGATATGGTAGAAACAGTGGGATTTTTGAATTCCAATTTTCCACTTCATGCCACAAAAACACTATTAGAACTCATAAATAAATTCAGGAAAGTTGCAAAATCAATACACAGAAATCAGTTGCATTTCTAAACGCTAATAATGAACCATCAGAAAGAGAAAGAAAGCAACCCTATTTACAACTGCATCAAAAAGAACAAAATACCTGGGAATAAAGTCAACCAAGGAGGTGAAAGACCTGCACACTGAAAACTTTAAGACATTGATGAAGACATTGAAAAACACACCAATAAATGGAAAGATATCCTGTTCTCATGGAATGGAACAATTAATGTTGTTCAAATATCCATGCTACCCAAAGCAGTGGACACAGTGAATGCAATCCCTCCCAAAATTCCATGGTATTTTCCCCCCAAATAGAGCAAATCCTCCTAATATCTGTGGGGAACCACAAAGGACCCCAAATGGCCAAAGAAACCCTGAAAAAAGAGAACGGGCTGGAGGCATCTCCCTCCCTGACGTCACACTCTGCTGAGAAGCTACAGTCAACAAAACAGTGTGGAACTGGCTCAAAACGGGCACAGGGACCAGAGGAACAGGACAGAGAGACCAGAATTCAACCCCCACGGACGGGGTCGGTGAATTTATGACACAGGGACCAAGGACACACCAAGGAGCACGACACTCCCCACCATAAATGGTGCTGGGAAAACTGGACGCCCCATAACTCACGCTGGCTACCCTGCACACAAACCTGAACAAAAACCCAGCTTTCCACGCCAAGCCCTCCCTCGCTCACACGAAGACGGACCCCCTCAACGGTCAGTCGCCCACAGGAAGCTTCTCCCCACTTTTCCTCACCGTCTCTTCACCTTTTCCTCAGGCATCACCTGGGTCCTCAGGAAACCTAGTTCCCTAGTCAGCGTGGACGCAGCCCCACCTTGTCCTGAAGCCGAAACCCCAGCGAGTCCTAAGGAGACGGAGACCGAGCTCCTCTCAGCAGAGACACTGAGCCGGGCGTCCTACCGGAAGGCCTCCGCCCCCGCCCCCGCGCCTGAGGAGGCTCAACTGCTCTCAGCTGACCTCACAATCGAGTTCGCAGGGAACGAGCATGAGCTGTGGGTCAGAGAGGCGAACTCGGCGCCACCCTGTGGTCAGTGCAGGAAGTGCAGGCCGCGCCTCCCTCACAGGTCACTGGAGGCAGCGTGCCCTACTGACAGGACTGCTGAATCCATTAAACTGGACATTCAAACTAAAATGGAGTCTCTATCCCAAAAGCTTTCTAAAACTAGTTAAGGAACAATTAATTGGAAACCATTTGGAATGAAGTGAATGTAGATGCAAACTTTACAACTTATACCAAATTCACTCAAAGTTATTCAGAGGCGAATTTTATTGTAGTTTCTAATTTATGTTTGGCTGCGTTGGGTCTTCGTTGCTGCATGTGGGCTTTCTCTAGTTGCGTCGAGCGGGGCTACTCTTCGTTGCGGTGCACGGGCTTCTCATGGCGGTGGCTTCTCTTGTGGGCGAGCATGGGCTCTAGGCGCGCAGGCTTCAGTAGTTGTGCCGCGCAGGCTCGGGTGCTCTGCGGCATGTGGGATCTTCCCGGACCAGGGCTCGAGCCCGTGTTCCCTGCATTGGCAGGCGGACTCTTAACCACTGCGTCACCAGGGAAGTCCCCACAGACAAATTTTAAATACAAAACTATTCAAGGGGCTTCCCTGGTGGCGCAGTGGTTGAGAATCTGCCTGCCAATGCAGGGGACACGGGTTCGAGCCCTGACCTGGGAAGATCCCACATGCCGCGGAGCAACTAGGCCCGTGAGCCACAACTATTGAGCCTGCACGTCTGGAGCCTGTGCTCCGCAACAAGAGAGGCCGCGATAGTGAGAGGCCCGCGCACCGCGATGAAGAGTGGCCCCCGCTTGCCACAACTAGAGAAAGCCTTCACACAGAAACGAAGACCCAACACAGCCAAAAATAAATTAATTCATTAATCAATTAAACAAAAAAAGCTGTCTCTCAAATTTAACTTCCAGAATATATTCAGGAAAAACGCATACGCCCTTTTTGGCCAACCAAAGAAGCGGGCAATGCAAATCAACACTACAAAGAGGTATCACTTCGAATCAGAAAAAAGGACCATCCTCACAAAGGGTAAAAACCAGATATGCAGGACAAGGAGAGGAGAAAAGGGAGCCTTGTTACGCTGAAGGGGGGAATGTAAATTGCCAACGGCCACTCTGGAGAAGTGTGCTGTGTTTCCTAAAACATCTAAAAAACAGAGCTACAAAGCATAGGGCGCTTCCACTCATGGGCCTATATGTTGGAAAAACCAAAAATCCACAGGACGCAGGCACCCCGTTTACTGCTGCTATGTTTACAACAGCCTCGACTTGGGTACAACTTAATAGTCCTTGGAAGGAAAACATGGTGAAAGAAAATTTGGTACTTAAGCACAACGGAATATTACTCAGCCCTGAAATCAATGAAATGAGGCCAGTTGCAGCAACTCAGGGGGACTTATGTATGGTCATTGAGAGTGAAATAAGTTAGACAGCAAGAGAAACTTATCATAAGATATCACTTTTAAAGGGAATCTAAAAATCGCCAACCATGAACTGAATTACAAACCGAACACCATCACACATTTACAAAACACACTTATGGCTGCTTAAGGGGAAAAGTGTGGTGCGGTGATGCATAAACCAGGAGGTTGAAATTGGCACAGATACCGTTCCATACGCCAATAATGTAATCGCCAAGACATACTCGTTGTTCAAGGAACTGGACTCAGCACACTCTATTCACAGAAAAAACATCTATCTGACTACTAGACACTAGAAAAGAATTTATTGATGTCTCTCTGTAAGTGACTCAGGTGGATGTACAGCACCAAGAAACACAACATTGCAAATCAGCTACACCCCACTATAAAAATTAATTATAAAAAAAGAAAGACAGTGAGAGAGAGAGGAATTCTTACCAAATTGAATCAGGGGCTGTGATGCAACTGGACTGACCACATCTACACTCACAGCTGAATGGGACGTAAGGCTGGACACCCTAACCCTAAACCCTAACCCTAACCCAACCCTAACCCTACCTTAACCCTAACCCTAACCCAACACTAACCCTAACCCTAAACCTAAACCCTAACCCTGACCCCTAACCCTAACCCAACCCTAAGCCTAACCCTAACCCCTAGCCCTAGCCCTAGCCCTAACCCTGACCCTAACCCCTAACCCTTAACCCCTAACCCTAACCAAGCTCACAAGTAAACTTCTCGCCCACCTGGAGAGAGTGATTTAATTTTAAAGAGTAAAGACACAATCAGCTCAGTAATTGGCCACGGGGATGGAGGGGCCAAGGCTAACCTGAGCTGGAGGAACGTGCGTGCCTGCCTGGATGCTCAGAGGCCAAGGGCTGTTCTGAGACCTGCTTGGACACCCGTGCAGATGGAACAAAGGATCCGTCCAGTCCCAAGAGGGCCCCACCAGCCCTCACGAACGCAACACCAGACTTCCCTGGTGGCGCAGTGGTTAAGAATCCACCTGCCAATGCAGGGGACACGGGTTTGAGCCCTGGTCCGGGAAGATCCCACATGCTGTGGAGCAACTAAGCCCGTGCACCACAACTACTGAGCCTGCGCTCTAGAACCCGCGAGCCACAACTGCTGAAGCCCACGCGCTTAGAGCCTGTGCTCTGCAACAAGAGAAGCCACCGCAATGAGAAGCCCCCACTCGCCGCAACTAGAGAAAGCCTCCGTGCAGCAATGCAGACCCAACAGAGCCCCAGATTAATTAATTAATTAATTAAGGGAAAAATAAAAAGGCAGCACCTGGGGGCTGGCAGACTGATGCACCAAGTCTTACATCACGTCTACTTAGTATCCTGCATGTCAGGGCCATGCTGGACCTGGGGCTGCCCACACAGAGTGGGGCCTGCATCACCCTTCCCAGGAGGGAGGGTGGAGGGAAACCCTGCATGACCTCTGAGGCCCTAAGAACCCTTGACTAAGGCTGAGCTCAATTTGACACAGTGGGTGACCAGAGCAGACATTTCATTCATCTATCAATGAGAATCCAGAACTGGAGGAACAGAAAACAATGGCCTCGCTCAACCGTGACGCTAATCCTGACATGGACCCTAACCCTAAACTCTGATCCTGACCCTAAGCCCTGACCTAACCTTAGCCTAACCCGTACCCTAAACCTGTACCTTACCCTAACCCATGCTCTACCCGCATCCTACCTGTACCCCAATTCTCACCCATACCCTAACACCCACTCTAACACAGAACCCTAACACCCTGAGACCAGAACCATAAACCTTAACCAATAAGCCAAACCATAACCATAAGCAAACCATAAACTATTTTCATTAACCATACCCATAAATAACTCATTAACCATAAAACTTAAACCATCACAGCAACCATAAACCATACACAGCCCCAACCCTCACACCAGCCCCAGCCCTAATGCTAACCCTCCAAACCACTTACACCAAGCCAAGTCTAATCAGATTACACAAATACATCTTGACAAAGAAAACTGGGGAATTCTCTGGTGGCCCAGTGGTTAGGACTCTGTGCTTTCACTGCCAAGGGCTCGGCTTCGATCCCTGACTGGGGAACTAAGATCCCACAAGCCATGGGACGTGGCCAAAATAAATAAATAAGTAGAATGAAATAAAACCACTATTTTAAAAGAGATTTTAAAAATAAAGGAAAAAAAACAAGAAAACTACCCCAGTACAACTTACAAATATGAATGTAAAAACCTATCACACAATAATAGCAACATGAAACCAACAGAACTTTAAATGGATAATGCCATAAGCAAGTATCTCTACACCAGGAATTTCAGGTTGCTCAACATATTAAAAGTAAGCAATGTATTCAACCACAATAATGGTGTGAAGTAAAAACACATAACCATATCAATTCATGCAAAAAATCTACAATGAAAATCCAGTGTTATTTCATGAAAAACACTCAAGAAAGCAGGAATAAAAGGAAATTGGTTCAATATGGAAAAGAGGAGTACAAAAAGCCACAGCAAACATCGTGCTCAATGTTAAAGACTGAAAGATTTACTCCTGAAATCAGGAACAAGGCCAGGAAGCTGGCCTTCATCACCGTTACTCAATAGTGTACTGGAAGTTCTACCCAGAATCTTGAGGAAAGAAATAAAAGGCATCCATGGGTGAATGGAAAAATTAAAACCGTGTCTCTTCACAGAACATAGGTCACATCATCTTATATATAAAACTACCTATAATCAGCAAAGAAATTATTTGAGCTAATCAACTAATTAATAAGCAAAGTTATAGAACAAAATATCAATTCATGAAAATCTATCTTATATGCATACGCTGGCAAAAAATAATCTGAAAAAGAATTTATGAGAACAATTCCATTTGTAATAATGTCAACATCAATATTTAGGAGTATATTTAATCAAGGTACAAGACTTGTTTTTATGTATGTAAAGTTGTATCTTTGAAATTACTGGAAACTCAATTACTTTTCAAAACATCATGTATGGCAATAGCATGCCAGAAAAGCAGAGAAAACATCAAACTTCCAGATAGAAGCCAAGCCTTACCCAGATCCAGTTCACCCAAAGTCCACATGTCATTTAGAGGCACCGTGGGAAGGTGATATTAGGAGCCGCTGTCCTCCGTGTTGTGGACGACCTGGATATGGTAGAAACAGTGGGATTTTTGAATTCCAATTTTCCACTTCATGCCACAAAAACACTATTAGAACTCATAAATAAATTCAGGAAAGTTGCAAAATCAATACACAGAAATCAGTTGCATTTCTAAACGCTAATAATGAACCATCAGAAAGAGAAAGAAAGCAACCCTATTTACAACTGCATCAAAAAGAACAAAATACCTGGGAATAAAGTCAACCAAGGAGGTGAAAGACCTGCACACTGAAAACTTTAAGACATTGATGAAGACATTGAAAAACACACCAATAAATGGAAAGATATCCTGTTCTCATGGAATGGAACAATTAATGTTGTTCAAATATCCATGCTACCCAAAGCAGTGGACACAGTGAATGCAATCCCTCCCAAAATTCCATGGTATTTTCCCCCCAAATAGAGCAAATCCTCCTAATATCTGTGGGGAACCACAAAGGACCCCAAATGGCCAAAGAAACCCTGAAAAAAGAGAACGGGCTGGAGGCATCTCCCTCCCTGACGTCACACTCTGCTGAGAAGCTACAGTCACCAAAACAGTGTGGAACTGGCTCAAAACGGGCACAGGGACCAGAGGAACAGGACAGAGAGACCAGAATTCAACCCCCACGGACGGGGTCGGTGAATTTATGACACAGGGACCAAGGACACACCAAGGAGCACGACACTCCCCACCATAAATGGTGCTGGGAAAACTGGACGCCCCATAACTCACGCTGGCTACCCTGCACACAAACCTGAACAAAAACCCAGCTTTCCACGCCAAGCCCTCCCTCGCTCACACGAAGACGGACCCCCTCAACGGTCAGTCGCCCACAGGAAGCTTCTCCCCACTTTTCCTCACCGTCTCTTCACCTTTTCCTCAGGCATCACCTGGGTCCTCAGGAAACCTAGTTCCCTAGTCAGCGTGGACGCAGCCCCACCTTGTCCTGAAGCCGAAACCCCAGCGAGTCCTAAGGAGACGGAGACCGAGCTCCTCTCAGCAGAGACACTGAGCCGGGCGTCCTACCGGAAGGCCTCCGCCCCCGCCCCCGCGCCTGAGGAGGCTCAACTGCTCTCAGCTGACCTCACAATCGAGTTCGCAGGGAACGAGCATGCGCTGTGGGTCAGAGAGGCGAACTCGGCGCCACCCTGTGGTCAGTGCAGGAAGTGCAGGCCGCGCCTCCCTCACAGGTCACTGGAGGCAGCGTGCCCTACTGACAGGACTGCTGAATCCATTAAACTGGACATTCAAACTAAAATGGAGTCTCTATCCCAAAAGCTTTCTAAAACTAGTTAAGGAACAATTAATTGGAAACCATTTGGAATGAAGTGAATGTAGATGCAAACTTTACAACTTATACCAAATTCACTCAAAGTTATTCAGAGGCGAATTTTATTGTAGTTTCTAATTTATGTTTGGCTGCGTTGGGTCTTCGTTGCTGCATGTGGGCTTTCTCTAGTTGCGTCGAGCGGGGCTACTCTTCGTTGCGGTGCACGGGCTTCTCATGGCGGTGGCTTCTCTTGTGGGCGAGCACGGGCTCTAGGCGCGCGGGCTTCAGTAGTTGTGCCGCGCAGGCTCGGGTGCTCTGCGGCATGTGGGATCTTCCCGGACCAGGGCTCGAGCCCGTGTCCCCTGCATTGGCAGGCGGACTCTTAACCACTGCGTCACCAGGGAAGTCCCCACAGACAAATTTTAAATACAAAACTATTCAAGGGGCTTCCCTGGTGGCGCAGTGGTTGAGAATCTGCCTGCCAATGCAGGGGACACGGGTTCGAGCCCTGACCTGGGAAGATCCCACATGCCGCGGAGCAACTAGGCCCGTGAGCCACAACTATTGAGCCTGCACGTCTGGAGCCTGTGCTCCGCAACAAGAGAGGCCGCGATAGTGAGAGGCCCGCGCACCGCGATGAAGAGTGGCCCCCGCTTGCCACAACTAGAGAAAGCCTTCACACAGAAACGAAGACCCAACACAGCCAAAAATAAATTAATTCATTAATCAATTAAACAAAAAAAGCTGTCTCTCAAATTTAACTTCCAGAATATATTCAGGAAAAACGCATACGCCCTTTTTGGCCAACCAAAGAAGCGGGCAATGCAAATCAACACTACAAAGAGGTATCACTTCGAATCAGAAAAAAGGACCATCCTCACAAAGGGTAAAAACCAGATATGCAGGACAAGGAGAGGAGAAAAGGGAGCCTTGTTACGCTGAAGGGGGGAATGTAAATTGCCAACGGCCACTCTGGAGAAGTGTGCTGTGTTTCCTAAAACATCTAAAAAACAGAGCTACAAAGCATCGGGCGCTTCCACTCATGGGCCTATATGTTGGAAAAACCAAAAATCCACAGGACGCAGGCACCCCGTTTACTGCTGCTATGTTTACAACAGCCTCGACTTGGGTACAACTTAATAGTCCTTGGAAGGAAAACATGGTGAAAGAAAATTTGGTACTTAAGCACAACGGAATATTACTCAGCCCTGAAATCAATGAAATGAGGCCAGTTGCAGCAACTCAGGGGGACTTATGTATGGTCATTGAGAGTGAAATAAGTTAGACAGCAAGAGAAACTTATCATAAGATATCACTTATAAAGGGAATCTAAAAATCGCCAACCATGAACTGAATTACAAACCGAACACCATCACACATTTACAAAACACACTGATGGCTGCTTAAGGGGAAAAGTGTGGTGCGGTGATGCATAAACCAGGAGGTTGAAATTGGCACAGATACCGTTCCATACGCCAATAATGTAATCGCCAAGACATACTCGTTGTTCAAGGAACTGGACTCAGCACACTCTATTCACAGAAAAAACATCTATCTGACTACTAGAAACTAGAAAAGAATTTATTGATGTCTCTCTGTAAGTGACTCAGGTGGATGTACAGCACCAAGAAACACAACATTGCAAATCAGCTACACCCCACTATAAAAATTAATTATAAAAAAAGAAAGACAGTGAGAGAGAGAGGAATTCTTACCAAATTGAATCAGGGGCTGTGATGCAACTGGACTGACCACATCTACACTCACAGCTGAATGGGACGTAAGGCTGGACACCTTAACCCTAAACCCTAACCCTAACCCAACCCTAACCCTACCTTAACCCTAACCCTAACCCAACACTAACCCTAACCCTAAACCTAAACCCTAACCCTGACCCCTAACCCTAACCCAACCCTAAGCCTAACCCTAACCCCTAGCCCTAGCCCTAGCCCTAACCCTGACCCTAACCCCTAACCCTTAACCCCTAACCCTAACCAAGCTCACAAGTAAACTTCTCGCCCACCTGGAGAGAGTGATTTAATTTTAAAGAGTAAAGACACAATCAGCTCAGTAATTGGCCACGGGGATGGAGGGGCCAAGGCTAACCTGAGCTGGAGGAACGTGCGTGCCTGCCTGGATGCTCAGAGGCCAAGGGCTGTTCTGAGACCTGCTTGGACACCCGTGCAGATGGAACAAAGGATCCGTCCAGTCCCAAGAGGGCCCCACCAGCCCTCACGAACGCAACACCAGACTTCCCTGGTGGCGCAGTGGTTAAGAATCCACCTGCCAATGCAGGGGACACGGGTTTGAGCCCTGGTCCGGGAAGATCCCACATGCTGTGGAGCAACTAAGCCCGTGCACCACAACTACTGAGCCTGCGCTCTAGAACCCGCGAGCCACAACTGCTGAAGCCCACGCGCTTAGAGCCTGTGCTCTGCAACAAGAGAAGCCACCGCAATGAGAAGCCCCCACTCGCCGCAACTAGAGAAAGCCTCCGTGCAGCAATGCAGACCCAACAGAGCCCCAGATTAATTAATTAATTAATTAAGGGAAAAATAAAAAGGCAGCACCTGGGGGCTGGCAGACTGATGCACCAAGTCTTACATCACGTCTACTTAGTATCCTGCATGTCAGGGCCATGCTGGACCTGGGGCTGCCCACACAGAGTGGGGCCTGCATCACCCTTCCCAGGAGGGAGGGTGGAGGGAAACCCTGCATGACCTCTGAGGCCCTAAGAACCCTTGACTAAGGCTGAGCTCAATTTGACACAGTGGGTGACCAGAGCAGACATTTCATTCATCTATCAATGAGAATCCAGAACTGGAGGAGCAGAAAACAATGGCCTCGCTCAACCGTGACGCTAATCCTGACATGGACCCTAACCCTAAACTCTGATCCTGACCCTAAGCCCTGACCTAACCTTAGCCTAACCCATACCCTAAACCTGTACCTTACCCTAACCCATGCTCTACCCGCATCCTACCTGTACCCCAATTCTCACCCATACCCTAACACCCACTCTAACACAGAACCCTAACACCCTGAGACCAGAACCATAAACCTTAACCAATAAGCCAAACCATAACCATAAGCAAACCATAAACTATTTTCATTAACCATACCCATAAATAACTCATTAACCATAAAACTTAAACCATCACAGCAACCATAAACCATACACAGCCCCAACCCTCACACCAGCCCCAGCCCTAATGCTAACCCTCCAAACCACTTACACCAAGCCAAGTCTAATCAGATTACACAAATACATCTTGACAAAGAAAACTGGGGAATTCTCTGGTGGCCCAGTGGTTAGGACTCTGTGCTTTCACTGCCAAGGGCTCGGCTTCGATCCCTGACTGGGGAACTAAGATCCCACAAGCCATGGGACGTGGCCAAAATAAATAAATAAGTAGAATGAAATAAAACCACTATTTTAAAAGAGATTTTAAAAATAAAGGAAAAAAAACAAGAAAACTACCCCAGTACAACTTACAAATATGAATGTAAAAACCTATCACACAATAATAGCAACATGAAACCAACAGAACTTTAAATGGATAATGCCATAAGCAAGTATCTCTACACCAGGAATTTCAGGTTGCTCAACATATTAAAAGTAAGCAATGTATTCAACCACAATAATGGTGTGAAGTAAAAACACATAACCATATCAATTCATGCAAAAAATCTACAATGAAAATCCAGTGTTATTTCATGAAAAACACTCAAGAAAGCAGGAATAAAAGGAAATTGGTTCAATATGGAAAAGAGGAGTACAAAAAGCCACAGCAAACATCGTGCTCAATGTTAAAGACTGAAAGATTTACTCCTGAAATCAGGAACAAGGCCAGGAAGCTGGCCTTCATCACCGTTACTCAATAGTGTACTGGAAGTTCTACCCAGAATCTTGAGGAAAGAAATAAAAGGCATCCATGGGTGAATGGAAAAATTAAAACCGTGTCTCTTCACAGAACATAGGTCACATCATCTTATATATAAAACTACCTATAATCAGCAAAGAAATTATTTGAGCTAATCAACTAATTAATAAGCAAAGTTATAGAACAAAATATCAATTCATGAAAATCTATCTTATATGCATACGCTGGCAAAAAATAATCTGAAAAAGAATTTATGAGAACAATTCCATTTGTAATAATGTCAACATCAATATTTAGGAGTATATTTAATCAAGGTACAAGACTTGTTTTTATGTATGTAAAGTTGTATCTTTGAAATTACTGGAAACTCAATTACTTTTCAAAACATCATGTATGGCAATAGCATGCCAGAAAAGCAGAGAAAACATCAAACTTCCAGATAGAAGCCAAGCCTTACCCAGATCCAGTTCACCCAAAGTCCACATGTCATTTAGAGGCACCGTGGGAAGGTGATATTAGGAGCCGCTGTCCTCCGTGTTGTGGACGACCTGGATATGGTAGAAACAGTGGGATTTTTGAATTCCAATTTTCCACTTCATGCCACAAAAACACTATTAGAACTCATAAATAAATTCAGGAAAGTTGCAAAATCAATACACAGAAATCAGTTGCATTTCTAAACGCTAATAATGAACCATCAGAAAGAGAAAGAAAGCAACCCTATTTACAACTGCATCAAAAAGAACAAAATACCTGGGAATAAAGTCAACCAAGGAGGTGAAAGACCTGCACACTGAAAACTTTAAGACATTGATGAAGACATTGAAAAACACACCAATAAATGGAAAGATATCCTGTTCTCATGGAATGGAACAATTAATGTTGTTCAAATATCCATGCTACCCAAAGCAGTGGACACAGTGAATGCAATCCCTCCCAAAATTCCATGGTATTTTCCCCCCAAATAGAGCAAATCCTCCTAATATCTGTGGGGAACCACAAAGGACCCCAAATGGCCAAAGAAACCCTGAAAAAAGAGAACGGGCTGGAGGCATCTCCCTCCCTGACGTCACACTCTGCTGAGAAGCTACAGTCACCAAAACAGTGTGGAACTGGCTCAAAACGGGCACAGGGACCAGAGGAACAGGACAGAGAGACCAGAATTCAACCCCCACGGACGGGGTCGGTGAATTTATGACACAGGGACCAAGGACACACCAAGGAGCACGACACTCCCCACCATAAATGGTGCTGGGAAAACTGGACGCCCCATAACTCACGCTGGCTACCCTGCACACAAACCTGAACAAAAACCCAGCTTTCCACGCCAAGCCCTCCCTCGCTCACACGAAGACGGACCCCCTCAACGGTCAGTCGCCCACAGGAAGCTTCTCCCCACTTTTCCTCACCGTCTCTTCACCTTTTCCTCAGGCATCACCTGGGTCCTCAGGAAACCTAGTTCCCTAGTCAGCGTGGACGCAGCCCCACCTTGTCCTGAAGCCGAAACCCCAGCGAGTCCTAAGGAGACGGAGACCGAGCTCCTCTCAGCAGAGACACTGAGCCGGGCGTCCTACCGGAAGGCCTCCGCCCCCGCCCCCGCGCCTGAGGAGGCTCAACTGCTCTCAGCTGACCTCACAATCGAGTTCGCAGGGAACGAGCATGCGCTGTGGGTCAGAGAGGCGAACTCGGCGCCACCCTGTGGTCAGTGCAGGAAGTGCAGGCCGCGCCTCCCTCACAGGTCACTGGAGGCAGCGTGCCCTACTGACAGGACTGCTGAATCCATTAAACTGGACATTCAAACTAAAATGGAGTCTCTATCCCAAAAGCTTTCTAAAACTAGTTAAGGAACAATTAATTGGAAACCATTTGGAATGAAGTGAATGTAGATGCAAACTTTACAACTTATACCAAATTCACTCAAAGTTATTCAGAGGCGAATTTTATTGTAGTTTCTAATTTATGTTTGGCTGCGTTGGGTCTTCGTTGCTGCATGTGGGCTTTCTCTAGTTGCGTCGAGCGGGGCTACTCTTCGTTGCGGTGCACGGGCTTCTCATGGCGGTGGCTTCTCTTGTGGGCGAGCACGGGCTCTAGGCGCGCAGGCTTCAGTAGTTGTGCCGCGCAGGCTTGGTTGCTCTGCGGCATGTGGGATCTTCCCGGACCAGGGCTCGAGCCCGTGTCCCCTGCATTGGCAGGCGGACTCTTAACCACTGCGTCACCAGGGAAGTCCCCACAGACAAATTTTAAATACAAAACTATTCAAGGGGCTTCCCTGGTGGCGCAGTGGTTGAGAATCTGCCTGCTAATGCAGGGGACACGGGTTCGAGCCCTGACCTGGGAAGATCCCACATGCCGCGGAGCAACTAGGCCCGTGAGCCACAACTATTGAGCCTGCACGTCTGGAGCCTGTGCTCCGCAACAAGAGAGGCCGCGATAGTGAGAGGCCCGCGCACCGCGATGAAGAGTGGCCCCCGCTTGCCACAACTAGAGAAAGCCTTCACACAGAAACGAAGACCCAACACAGCCAAAAATAAATTAATTCATTAATCAATTAAACAAAAAAAGCTGTCTCTCAAATTTAACTTCCAGAATATATTCAGGAAAAACGCATACGCCCTTTTTGGCCAACCAAAGAAGCGGGCAATGCAAATCAACACTACAAAGAGGTATCACTTCGAATCAGAAAAAAGGACCATCCTCACAAAGGGTAAAAACCAGATATGCAGGACAAGGAGAGGAGAAAAGGGAGCCTTGTTACGCTGAAGGGGGGAATGTAAATTGCCAACGGCCACTCTGGAGAAGTGTGCTGTGTTTCCTAAAACATCTAAAAAACAGAGCCACAAAGCATCGGGCGCTTCCACTCATGGGCCTATATGTTGGAAAAACCAAAAATCCACAGGACGCAGGCACCCCGTTTACTGCTGCTATGTTTACAACAGCCTCGACTTGGGTACAACTTAATAGTCCTTGGAAGGAAAACATGGTGAAAGAAAATTTGGTACTTAAGCACAACGGAATATTACTCAGCCCTGAAATCAATGAAATGAGGCCAGTTGCAGCAACTCAGGGGGACTTATGTATGGTCATTGAGAGTGAAATAAGTTAGACAGCAAGAGAAACTTATCATAAGATATCACTTATAAAGGGAATCTAAAAATCGCCAACCATGAACTGAATTACAAACCGAACACCATCACACATTTACAAAACACACTGATGGCTGCTTAAGGGGAAAAGTGTGGTGCGGTGATGCATAAACCAGGAGGTTGAAATTGGCACAGATACCGTTCCATACGCCAATAATGTAATCGCCAAGACATACTCGTTGTTCAAGGAACTGGACTCAGCACACTCTATTCACAGAAAAAACATCTATCTGACTACTAGAAACTAGAAAAGAATTTATTGATGTCTCTCTGTAAGTGACTCAGGTGGATGTACAGCACCAAGAAACACAACATTGCAAATCAGCTACACCCCACTATAAAAATTAATTATAAAAAAAGAAAGACAGTGAGAGAGAGAGGAATTCTTACCAAATTGAATCAGGGGCTGTGATGCAACTGGACTGACCACATCTACACTCACAGCTGAATGGGACGTAAGGCTGGACACCCTAACCCTAAACCCTAACCCTAACCCAACCCTAACCCTACCTTAACCCTAACCCTAACCCAACACTAACCCTAACCCTAAACCTAAACCCTAACCCTGACCCCTAACCCTAACCCAACCCTAAGCCTAACCCTAACCCCTAGCCCTAGCCCTAACCCTGACCCTAACCCCTAACCCTTAACCCCTAACCCTAACCAAGCTCACAAGTAAACTTCTCGCCCACCTGGAGAGAGTGATTTAATTTTAAAGAGTAAAGACACAATCAGCTCAGTAATTGGCCACGGGGATGGAGGGGCCAAGGCTAACCTGAGCTGGAGGAACGTGCGTGCCTGCCTGGATGCTCAGAGGCCAAGGGCTGTTCTGAGACCTGCTTGGACACCCGTGCAGATGGAACAAAGGATCCGTCCAGTCCCAAGAGGGCCCCACCAGCCCTCACGAACGCAACACCAGACTTCCCTGGTGGCGCAGTGGTTAAGAATCCACCTGCCAATGCAGGGGACACGGGTTTGAGCCCTGGTCCGGGAAGATCCCACATGCTGTGGAGCAACTAAGCCCGTGCACCACAACTACTGAGCCTGCGCTCTAGAACCCGCGAGCCACAACTGCTGAAGCCCACGCGCTTAGAGCCTGTGCTCTGCAACAAGAGAAGCCACCGCAATGAGAAGCCCCCACTCGCCGCAACTAGAGAAAGCCTCCGTGCAGCAATGCAGACCCAACAGAGCCCCAGATTAATTAATTAATTAATTAAGGAAAAAATAAAAAGGCAGCACCTGGGGGCTGGCAGACTGATGCACCAAGTCTTACATCACGTCTACTTAGTATCCTGCATGTCAGGGCCATGCTGGACCTGGGGCTGCCCACACAGAGTGGGGCCTGCATCACCCTTCCCAGGAGGGAGGGTGGAGGGAAACCCTGCATGACCTCTGAGGCCCTAAGAACCCTTGACTAAGGCTGAGCTCAATTTGACACAGTGGGTGACCAGAGCAGACATTTCATTCATCTATCAATGAGAATCCAGAACTGGAGGAGCAGAAAACAATGGCCTCGCTCAACCGTGACGCTAATCCTGACATGGACCCTAACCCTAAACTCTGATCCTGACCCTAAGCCCTGACCTAACCTTAGCCTAACCCGTACCCTAAACCTGTACCTTACCCTAACCCATGCTCTACCCGCATCCTACCTGTACCCCAATTCTCACCCATACCCTAACACCCACTCTAACACAGAACCCTAACACCCTGAGACCAGAACCATAAACCTTAACCAATAAGCCAAACCATAACCATAAGCAAACCATAAACTATTTTCATTAACCATACCCATAAATAACTCATTAACCATAAAACTTAAACCATCACAGCAACCATAAACCATACACAGCCCCAACCCTCACACCAGCCCCAGCCCTAATGCTAACCCTCCAAACCACTTACACCAAGCCAAGTCTAATCAGATTACACAAATACATCTTGACAAAGAAAACTGGGGAATTCTCTGGTGGCCCAGTGGTTAGGACTCTGTGCTTTCACTGCCAAGGGCTCGGCTTCGATCCCTGACTGGGGAACTAAGATCCCACAAGCCATGGGACGTGGCCAAAATAAATAAATAAGTAGAATGAAATAAAACCACTATTTTAAAAGAGATTTTAAAAATAAAGGAAAAAAAACAAGAAAACTACCCCAGTACAACTTACAAATATGAATGTAAAAACCTATCACACAATAATAGCAACATGAAACCAACAGAACTTTAAATGGATAATGCCATAAGCAAGTATCTCTACACCAGGAATTTCAGGTTGCTCAACATATTAAAAGTAAGCAATGTATTCAACCACAATAATGGTGTGAAGTAAAAACACATAACCATATCAATTCATGCAAAAAATCTACAATGAAAATCCAGTGTTATTTCATGAAAAACACTCAAGAAAGCAGGAATAAAAGGAAATTGGTTCAATATGGAAAAGAGGAGTACAAAAAGCCACAGCAAACATCGTGCTCAATGTTAAAGACTGAAAGATTTACTCCTGAAATCAGGAACAAGGCCAGGAAGCTGGCCTTCATCACCGTTACTCAATAGTGTACTGGAAGTTCTACCCAGAATCTTGAGGAAAGAAATAAAAGGCATCCATGGGTGAATGGAAAAATTAAAACCGTGTCTCTTCACAGAACATAGGTCACATCATCTTATATATAAAACTACCTATAATCAGCAAAGAAATTATTTGAGCTAATCAACTAATTAATAAGCAAAGTTATAGAACAAAATATCAATTCATGAAAATCTATCTTATATGCATACGCTGGCAAAAAATAATCTGAAAAAGAATTTATGAGAACAATTCCATTTGTAATAATGTCAACATCAATATTTAGGAGTATATTTAATCAAGGTACAAGACTTGTTTTTATGTATGTAAAGTTGTATCTTTGAAATTACTGGAAACTCAATTACTTTTCAAAACATCATGTATGGCAATAGCATGCCAGAAAAGCAGAGAAAACATCAAACTTCCAGATAGAAGCCAAGCCTTACCCAGATCCAGTTCACCCAAAGTCCACATGTCATTTAGAGGCACCGTGGGAAGGTGATATTAGGAGCCGCTGTCCTCCGTGTTGTGGACGACCTGGATATGGTAGAAACAGTGGGATTTTTGAATTCCAATTTTCCACTTCATGCCACAAAAACACTATTAGAACTCATAAATAAATTCAGGAAAGTTGCAAAATCAATACACAGAAATCAGTTGCATTTCTAAACGCTAATAATGAACCATCAGAAAGAGAAAGAAAGCAACCCTATTTACAACTGCATCAAAAAGAACAAAATACCTGGGAATAAAGTCAACCAAGGAGGTGAAAGACCTGCACACTGAAAACTTTAAGACATTGATGAAGACATTGAAAAACACACCAATAAATGGAAAGATATCCTGTTCTCATGGAATGGAACAATTAATGTTGTTCAAATATCCATGCTACCCAAAGCAGTGGACACAGTGAATGCAATCCCTCCCAAAATTCCATGGTATTTTCCCCCCAAATAGAGCAAATCCTCCTAATATCTGTGGGGAACCACAAAGGACCCCAAATGGCCAAAGAAACCCTGAAAAAAGAGAACGGGCTGGAGGCATCTCCCTCCCTGACGTCACACTCTGCTGAGAAGCTACAGTCACCAAAACAGTGTGGAACTGGCTCAAAACGGGCACAGGGACCAGAGGAACAGGACAGAGAGACCAGAATTCAACCCCCACGGACGGGGTCGGTGAATTTATGACACAGGGACCAAGGACACACCAAGGAGCACGACACTCCCCACCATAAATGGTGCTGGGAAAACTGGACGCCCCATAACTCACGCTGGCTACCCTGCACACAAACCTGAACAAAAACCCAGCTTTCCACGCCAAGCCCTCCCTCGCTCACACGAAGACGGACCCCCTCAACGGTCAGTCGCCCACAGGAAGCTTCTCCCCACTTTTCCTCACCGTCTCTTCACCTTTTCCTCAGGCATCACCTGGGTCCTCAGGAAACCTAGTTCCCTAGTCAGCGTGGACGCAGCCCCACCTTGTCCTGAAGCCGAAACCCCAGCGAGTCCTAAGGAGACGGAGACCGAGCTCCTCTCAGCAGAGACACTGAGCCGGGCGTCCTACCGGAAGGCCTCCGCCCCCGCCCCCGCGCCTGAGGAGGCTCAACTGCTCTCAGCTGACCTCACAATCGAGTTCGCAGGGAACGAGCATGCGCTGTGGGTCAGAGAGGCGAACTCGGCGCCACCCTGTGGTCAGTGCAGGAAGTGCAGGCCGCGCCTCCCTCACAGGTCACTGGAGGCAGCGTGCCCTACTGACAGGACTGCTGAATCCATTAAACTGGACATTCAAACTAAAATGGAGTCTCTATCCCAAAAGCTTTCTAAAACTAGTTAAGGAACAATTAATTGGAAACCATTTGGAATGAAGTGAATGTAGATGCAAACTTTACAACTTATACCAAATTCACTCAAAGTTATTCAGAGGCGAATTTTATTGTAGTTTCTAATTTATGTTTGGCTGCGTTGGGTCTTCGTTGCTGCATGTGGGCTTTCTCTAGTTGCGTCGAGCGGGGCTACTCTTCGTTGCGGTGCACGGGCTTCTCATGGCGGTGGCTTCTCTTGTGGGCGAGCACGGGCTCTAGGCGCGCAGGCTTCAGTAGTTGTGCCGCGCAGGCTCGGGTGCTCTGCGGCATGTGGGATCTTCCCGGACCAGGGCTCGAGCCCGTGTTCCCTGCATTGGCAGGCGGACTCTTAACCACTGCGTCACCAGGGAAGTCCCCACAGACAAATTTTAAATACAAAACTATTCAAGGGGCTTCCCTGGTGGCGCAGTGGTTGAGAATCTGCCTGCCAATGCAGGGGACACGGGTTCGAGCCCTGACCTGGGAAGATCCCACATGCCGCGGAGCAACTAGGCCCGTGAGCCACAACTATTGAGCCTGCACGTCTGGAGCCTGTGCTCCGCAACAAGAGAGGCCGCGATAGTGAGAGGCCCGCGCACCGCGATGAAGAGTGGCCCCCGCTTGCCACAACTAGAGAAAGCCTTCACACAGAAACGAAGACCCAACACAGCCAAAAATAAATTAATTCATTAATCAATTAAACAAAAAAAGCTGTCTCTCAAATTTAACTTCCAGAATATATTCAGGAAAAACGCATACGCCCTTTTTGGCCAACCAAAGAAGCGGGCAATGCAAATCAACACTACAAAGAGGTATCACTTCGAATCAGAAAAAAGGACCATCCTCACAAAGGGTAAAAACCAGATATGCAGGACAAGGAGAGGAGAAAAGGGAGCCTTGTTACGCTGAAGGGGGGAATGTAAATTGCCAACGGCCACTCTGGAGAAGTGTGCTGTGTTTCCTAAAACATCTAAAAAACAGAGCTACAAAGCATCGGGCGCTTCCACTCATGGGCCTATATGTTGGAAAAACCAAAAATCCACAGGACGCAGGCACCCCGTTTACTGCTGCTATGTTTACAACAGCCTCGACTTGGGTACAACTTAATAGTCCTTGGAAGGAAAACATGGTGAAAGAAAATTTGGTACTTAAGCACAACGGAATATTACTCAGCCCTGAAATCAATGAAATGAGGCCAGTTGCAGCAACTCAGGGGGACTTATGTATGGTCATTGAGAGTGAAATAAGTTAGACAGCAAGAGAAACTTATCATAAGATATCACTTTTAAAGGGAATCTAAAAATCGCCAACCATGAACTGAATTACAAACCGAACACCATCACACATTTACAAAACACACTTATGGCTGCTTAAGGGGAAAAGTGTGGTGCGGTGATGCATAAACCAGGAGGTTGAAATTGGCACAGATACCGTTCCATACGCCAATAATGTAATCGCCAAGACATACTCGTTGTTCAAGGAACTGGACTCAGCACACTCTATTCACAGAAAAAACATCTATCTGACTACTAGAAACTAGAAAAGAATTTATTGATGTCTCTCTGTAAGTGACTCAGGTGGATGTACAGCACCAAGAAACACAACATTGCAAATCAGCTACACCCCACTATAAAAATTAATTATAAAAAAAGAAAGACAGTGAGAGAGAGAGGAATTCTTACCAAATTGAATCAGGGGCTGTGATGCAACTGGACTGACCACATCTACACTCACAGCTGAATGGGACGTAAGGCTGGACACCCTAACCCTAAACCCTAACCCTAACCCAACCCTAACCCTACCTTAACCCTAACCCTAACCCAACACTAACCCTAACCCTAAACCTAAACCCTAACCCTGACCCCTAACCCTAACCCAACCCTAAGCCTAACCCTAACCCCTAGCCCTAGCCCTAGCCCTAACCCTGACCCTAACCCCTAACCCTTAACCCCTAACCCTAACCAAGCTCACAAGTAAACTTCTCGCCCACCTGGAGAGAGTGATTTAATTTTAAAGAGTAAAGACACAATCAGCTCAGTAATTGGCCACGGGGATGGAGGGGCCAAGGCTAACCTGAGCTGGAGGAACGTGCGTGCCTGCCTGGATGCTCAGAGGCCAAGGGCTGTTCTGAGACCTGCTTGGACACCCGTGCAGATGGAACAAAGGATCCGTCCAGTCCCAAGAGGGCCCCACCAGCCCTCACGAACGCAACACCAGACTTCCCTGGTGGCGCAGTGGTTAAGAATCCACCTGCCAATGCAGGGGACACGGGTTTGAGCCCTGGTCCGGGAAGATCCCACATGCTGTGGAGCAACTAAGCCCGTGCACCACAACTACTGAGCCTGCGCTCTAGAACCCGCGAGCCACAACTGCTGAAGCCCACGCGCTTAGAGCCTGTGCTCTGCAACAAGAGAAGCCACCGCAATGAGAAGCCCCCACTCGCCGCAACTAGAGAAAGCCTCCGTGCAGCAATGCAGACCCAACAGAGCCCCAGATTAATTAATTAATTAATTAAGGGAAAAATAAAAAGGCAGCACCTGGGGGCTGGCAGACTGATGCACCAAGTCTTACATCACGTCTACTTAGTATCCTGCATGTCAGGGCCATGCTGGACCTGGGGCTGCCCACACAGAGTGGGGCCTGCATCACCCTTCCCAGGAGGGAGGGTGGAGGGAAACCCTGCATGACCTCTGAGGCCCTAAGAACCCTTGACTAAGGCTGAGCTCAATTTGACACAGTGGGTGACCAGAGCAGACATTTCATTCATCTATCAATGAGAATCCAGAACTGGAGGAACAGAAAACAATGGCCTCGCTCAACCGTGACGCTAATCCTGACATGGACCCTAACCCTAAACTCTGATCCTGACCCTAAGCCCTGACCTAACCTTAGCCTAACCCGTACCCTAAACCTGTACCTTACCCTAACCCATGCTCTACCCGCATCCTACCTGTACCCCAATTCTCACCCATACCCTAACACCCACTCTAACACAGAACCCTAACACCCTGAGACCAGAACCATAAACCTTAACCAATAAGCCAAACCATAACCATAAGCAAACCATAAACTATTTTCATTAACCATACCCATAAATAACTCATTAACCATAAAACTTAAACCATCACAGCAACCATAAACCATACACAGCCCCAACCCTCACACCAGCCCCAGCCCTAATGCTAACCCTCCAAACCACTTACACCAAGCCAAGTCTAATCAGATTACACAAATACATCTTGACAAAGAAAACTGGGGAATTCTCTGGTGGCCCAGTGGTTAGGACTCTGTGCTTTCACTGCCAAGGGCTCGGCTTCGATCCCTGACTGGGGAACTAAGATCCCACAAGCCATGGGACGTGGCCAAAATAAATAAATAAGTAGAATGAAATAAAACCACTATTTTAAAAGAGATTTTAAAAATAAAGGAAAAAAAACAAGAAAACTACCCCAGTACAACTTACAAATATGAATGTAAAAACCTATCACACAATAATAGCAACATGAAACCAACAGAACTTTAAATGGATAATGCCATAAGCAAGTATCTCTACACCAGGAATTTCAGGTTGCTCAACATATTAAAAGTAAGCAATGTATTCAACCACAATAATGGTGTGAAGTAAAAACACATAACCATATCAATTCATGCAAAAAATCTACAATGAAAATCCAGTGTTATTTCATGAAAAACACTCAAGAAAGCAGGAATAAAAGGAAATTGGTTCAATATGGAAAAGAGGAGTACAAAAAGCCACAGCAAACATCGTGCTCAATGTTAAAGACTGAAAGATTTACTCCTGAAATCAGGAACAAGGCCAGGAAGCTGGCCTTCATCACCGTTACTCAATAGTGTACTGGAAGTTCTACCCAGAATCTTGAGGAAAGAAATAAAAGGCATCCATGGGTGAATGGAAAAATTAAAACCGTGTCTCTTCACAGAACATAGGTCACATCATCTTATATATAAAACTACCTATAATCAGCAAAGAAATTATTTGAGCTAATCAACTAATTAATAAGCAAAGTTATAGAACAAAATATCAATTCATGAAAATCTATCTTATATGCATACGCTGGCAAAAAATAATCTGAAAAAGAATTTATGAGAACAATTCCATTTGTAATAATGTCAACATCAATATTTAGGAGTATATTTAATCAAGGTACAAGACTTGTTTTTATGTATGTAAAGTTGTATCTTTGAAATTACTGGAAACTCAATTACTTTTCAAAACATCATGTATGGCAATAGCATGCCAGAAAAGCAGAGAAAACATCAAACTTCCAGATAGAAGCCAAGCCTTACCCAGATCCAGTTCACCCAAAGTCCACATGTCATTTAGAGGCACCGTGGGAAGGTGATATTAGGAGCCGCTGTCCTCCGTGTTGTGGACGACCTGGATATGGTAGAAACAGTGGGATTTTTGAATTCCAATTTTCCACTTCATGCCACAAAAACACTATTAGAACTCATAAATAAATTCAGGAAAGTTGCAAAATCAATACACAGAAATCAGTTGCATTTCTAAACGCTAATAATGAACCATCAGAAAGAGAAAGAAAGCAACCCTATTTACAACTGCATCAAAAAGAACAAAATACCTGGGAATAAAGTCAACCAAGGAGGTGAAAGACCTGCACACTGAAAACTTTAAGACATTGATGAAGACATTGAAAAACACACCAATAAATGGAAAGATATCCTGTTCTCATGGAATGGAACAATTAATGTTGTTCAAATATCCATGCTACCCAAAGCAGTGGACACAGTGAATGCAATCCCTCCCAAAATTCCATGGTATTTTCCCCCCAAATAGAGCAAATCCTCCTAATATCTGTGGGGAACCACAAAGGACCCCAAATGGCCAAAGAAACCCTGAAAAAAGAGAACGGGCTGGAGGCATCTCCCTCCCTGACGTCACACTCTGCTGAGAAGCTACAGTCACCAAAACAGTGTGGAACTGGCTCAAAACGGGCACAGGGACCAGAGGAACAGGACAGAGAGACCAGAATTCAACCCCCACGGACGGGGTCGGTGAATTTATGACACAGGGACCAAGGACACACCAAGGAGCACGACACTCCCCACCATAAATGGTGCTGGGAAAACTGGACGCCCCATAACTCACGCTGGCTACCCTGCACACAAACCTGAACAAAAACCCAGCTTTCCACGCCAAGCCCTCCCTCGCTCACACGAAGACGGACCCCCTCAACGGTCAGTCGCCCACAGGAAGCTTCTCCCCACTTTTCCTCACCGTCTCTTCACCTTTTCCTCAGGCATCACCTGGGTCCTCAGGAAACCTAGTTCCCTAGTCAGCGTGGACGCAGCCCCACCTTGTCCTGAAGCCGAAACCCCAGCGAGTCCTAAGGAGACGGAGACCGAGCTCCTCTCAGCAGAGACACTGAGCCGGGCGTCCTACCGGAAGGCCTCCGCCCCCGCCCCCGCGCCTGAGGAGGCTCAACTGCTCTCAGCTGACCTCACAATCGAGTTCGCAGGGAACGAGCATGCGCTGTGGGTCAGAGAGGCGAACTCGGCGCCACCCTGTGGTCAGTGCAGGAAGTGCAGGCCGCGCCTCCCTCACAGGTCACTGGAGGCAGCGTGCCCTACTGACAGGACTGCTGAATCCATTAAACTGGACATTCAAACTAAAATGGAGTCTCTATCCCAAAAGCTTTCTAAAACTAGTTAAGGAACAATTAATTGGAAACCATTTGGAATGAAGTGAATGTAGATGCAAACTTTACAACTTATACCAAATTCACTCAAAGTTATTCAGAGGCGAATTTTATTGTAGTTTCTAATTTATGTTTGGCTGCGTTGGGTCTTCGTTGCTGCATGTGGGCTTTCTCTAGTTGCGTCGAGCGGGGCTACTCTTCGTTGCGGTGCACGGGCTTCTCATGGCGGTGGCTTCTCTTGTGGGCGAGCACGGGCTCTAGGCGCGCGGGCTTCAGTAGTTGTGCCGCGCAGGCTCGGGTGCTCTGCGGCATGTGGGATCTTCCCGGACCAGGGCTCGAGCCCGTGTCCCCTGCATTGGCAGGCGGACTCTTAACCACTGCGTCACCAGGGAAGTCCCCACAGACAAATTTTAAATACAAAACTATTCAAGGGGCTTCCCTGGTGGCGCAGTGGTTGAGAATCTGCCTGCCAATGCAGGGGACACGGGTTCGAGCCCTGACCTGGGAAGATCCCACATGCCGCGGAGCAACTAGGCCCGTGAGCCACAACTATTGAGCCTGCACGTCTGGAGCCTGTGCTCCGCAACAAGAGAGGCCGCGATAGTGAGAGGCCCGCGCACCGCGATGAAGAGTGGCCCCCGCTTGCCACAACTAGAGAAAGCCTTCACACAGAAACGAAGACCCAACACAGCCAAAAATAAATTAATTCATTAATCAATTAAACAAAAAAAGCTGTCTCTCAAATTTAACTTCCAGAATATATTCAGGAAAAACGCATACGCCCTTTTTGGCCAACCAAAGAAGCGGGCAATGCAAATCAACACTACAAAGAGGTATCACTTCGAATCAGAAAAAAGGACCATCCTCACAAAGGGTAAAAACCAGATATGCAGGACAAGGAGAGGAGAAAAGGGAGCCTTGTTACGCTGAAGGGGGGAATGTAAATTGCCAACGGCCACTCTGGAGAAGTGTGCTGTGTTTCCTAAAACATCTAAAAAACAGAGCTACAAAGCATCGGGCGCTTCCACTCATGGGCCTATATGTTGGAAAAACCAAAAATCCACAGGACGCAGGCACCCCGTTTACTGCTGCTATGTTTACAACAGCCTCGACTTGGGTACAACTTAATAGTCCTTGGAAGGAAAACATGGTGAAAGAAAATTTGGTACTTAAGCACAACGGAATATTACTCAGCCCTGAAATCAATGAAATGAGGCCAGTTGCAGCAACTCAGGGGGACTTATGTATGGTCATTGAGAGTGAAATAAGTTAGACAGCAAGAGAAACTTATCATAAGATATCACTTATAAAGGGAATCTAAAAATCGCCAACCATGAACTGAATTACAAACCGAACACCATCACACATTTACAAAACACACTGATGGCTGCTTAAGGGGAAAAGTGTGGTGCGGTGATGCATAAACCAGGAGGTTGAAATTGGCACAGATACCGTTCCATACGCCAATAATGTAATCGCCAAGACATACTCGTTGTTCAAGGAACTGGACTCAGCACACTCTATTCACAGAAAAAACATCTATCTGACTACTAGAAACTAGAAAAGAATTTATTGATGTCTCTCTGTAAGTGACTCAGGTGGATGTACAGCACCAAGAAACACAACATTGCAAATCAGCTACACCCCACTATAAAAATTAATTATAAAAAAAGAAAGACAGTGAGAGAGAGAGGAATTCTTACCAAATTGAATCAGGGGCTGTGATGCAACTGGACTGACCACATCTACACTCACAGCTGAATGGGACGTAAGGCTGGACACCCTAACCCTAAACCCTAACCCTAACCCAACCCTAACCCTACCTTAACCCTAACCCTAACCCAACACTAACCCTAACCCTAAACCTAAACCCTAACCCTGACCCCTAACCCTAACCCAACCCTAAGCCTAACCCTAACCCCTAGCCCTAGCCCTAGCCCTAACCCTGACCCTAACCCCTAACCCTTAACCCCTAACCCTAACCAAGCTCACAAGTAAACTTCTCGCCCACCTGGAGAGAGTGATTTAATTTTAAAGAGTAAAGACACAATCAGCTCAGTAATTGGCCACGGGGATGGAGGGGCCAAGGCTAACCTGAGCTGGAGGAACGTGCGTGCCTGCCTGGATGCTCAGAGGCCAAGGGCTGTTCTGAGACCTGCTTGGACACCCGTGCAGATGGAACAAAGGATCCGTCCAGTCCCAAGAGGGCCCCACCAGCCCTCACGAACGCAACACCAGACTTCCCTGGTGGCGCAGTGGTTAAGAATCCACCTGCCAATGCAGGGGACACGGGTTTGAGCCCTGGTCCGGGAAGATCCCACATGCTGTGGAGCAACTAAGCCCGTGCACCACAACTACTGAGCCTGCGCTCTAGAACCCGCGAGCCACAACTGCTGAAGCCCACGCGCTTAGAGCCTGTGCTCTGCAACAAGAGAAGCCACCGCAATGAGAAGCCCCCACTCGCCGCAACTAGAGAAAGCCTCCGTGCAGCAATGCAGACCCAACAGAGCCCCAGATTAATTAATTAATTAATTAAGGGAAAAATAAAAAGGCAGCACCTGGGGGCTGGCAGACTGATGCACCAAGTCTTACATCACGTCTACTTAGTATCCTGCATGTCAGGGCCATGCTGGACCTGGGGCTGCCCACACAGAGTGGGGCCTGCATCACCCTTCCCAGGAGGGAGGGTGGAGGGAAACCCTGCATGACCTCTGAGGCCCTAAGAACCCTTGACTAAGGCTGAGCTCAATTTGACACAGTGGGTGACCAGAGCAGACATTTCATTCATCTATCAATGAGAATCCAGAACTGGAGGAGCAGAAAACAATGGCCTCGCTCAACCGTGACGCTAATCCTGACATGGACCCTAACCCTAAACTCTGATCCTGACCCTAAGCCCTGACCTAACCTTAGCCTAACCCGTACCCTAAACCTGTACCTTACCCTAACCCATGCTCTACCCGCATCCTACCTGTACCCCAATTCTCACCCATACCCTAACACCCACTCTAACACAGAACCCTAACACCCTGAGACCAGAACCATAAACCTTAACCAATAAGCCAAACCATAACCATAAGCAAACCATAAACTATTTTCATTAACCATACCCATAAATAACTCATTAACCATAAAACTTAAACCATCACAGCAACCATAAACCATACACAGCCCCAACCCTCACACCAGCCCCAGCCCTAATGCTAACCCTCCAAACCACTTACACCAAGCCAAGTCTAATCAGATTACACAAATACATCTTGACAAAGAAAACTGGGGAATTCTCTGGTGGCCCAGTGGTTAGGACTCTGTGCTTTCACTGCCAAGGGCTCGGCTTCGATCCCTGACTGGGGAACTAAGATCCCACAAGCCATGGGACGTGGCCAAAATAAATAAATAAGTAGAATGAAATAAAACCACTATTTTAAAAGAGATTTTAAAAATAAAGGAAAAAAAACAAGAAAACTACCCCAGTACAACTTACAAATATGAATGTAAAAACCTATCACACAATAATAGCAACATGAAACCAACAGAACTTTAAATGGATAATGCCATAAGCAAGTATCTCTACACCAGGAATTTCAGGTTGCTCAACATATTAAAAGTAAGCAATGTATTCAACCACAATAATGGTGTGAAGTAAAAACACATAACCATATCAATTCATGCAAAAAATCTACAATGAAAATCCAGTGTTATTTCATGAAAAACACTCAAGAAAGCAGGAATAAAAGGAAATTGGTTCAATATGGAAAAGAGGAGTACAAAAAGCCACAGCAAACATCGTGCTCAATGTTAAAGACTGAAAGATTTACTCCTGAAATCAGGAACAAGGCCAGGAAGCTGGCCTTCATCACCGTTACTCAATAGTGTACTGGAAGTTCTACCCAGAATCTTGAGGAAAGAAATAAAAGGCATCCATGGGTGAATGGAAAAATTAAAACCGTGTCTCTTCACAGAACATAGGTCACATCATCTTATATATAAAACTACCTATAATCAGCAAAGAAATTATTTGAGCTAATCAACTAATTAATAAGCAAAGTTATAGAACAAAATATCAATTCATGAAAATCTATCTTATATGCATACGCTGGCAAAAAATAATCTGAAAAAGAATTTATGAGAACAATTCCATTTGTAATAATGTCAACATCAATATTTAGGAGTATATTTAATCAAGGTACAAGACTTGTTTTTATGTATGTAAAGTTGTATCTTTGAAATTACTGGAAACTCAATTACTTTTCAAAACATCATGTATGGCAATAGCATGCCAGAAAAGCAGAGAAAACATCAAACTTCCAGATAGAAGCCAAGCCTTACCCAGATCCAGTTCACCCAAAGTCCACATGTCATTTAGAGGCACCGTGGGAAGGTGATATTAGGAGCCGCTGTCCTCCGTGTTGTGGACGACCTGGATATGGTAGAAACAGTGGGATTTTTGAATTCCAATTTTCCACTTCATGCCACAAAAACACTATTAGAACTCATAAATAAATTCAGGAAAGTTGCAAAATCAATACACAGAAATCAGTTGCATTTCTAAACGCTAATAATGAACCATCAGAAAGAGAAAGAAAGCAACCCTATTTACAACTGCATCAAAAAGAACAAAATACCTGGGAGTAAAGTCAACCAAGGAGGTGAAAGACCTGCACACTGAAAACTTTAAGACATTGATGAAGACATTGAAAAACACACCAATAAATGGAAAGATATCCTGTTCTCATGGAATGGAACAATTAATGTTGTTCAAATATCCATGCTACCCAAAGCAGTGGACACAGTGAATGCAATCCCTCCCAAAATTCCATGGTATTTTCCCCCCAAATAGAGCAAATCCTCCTAATATCTGTGGGGAACCACAAAGGACCCCAAATGGCCAAAGAAACCCTGAAAAAAGAGAACGGGCTGGAGGCATCTCCCTCCCTGACGTCACACTCTGCTGAGAAGCTACAGTCACCAAAACAGTGTGGAACTGGCTCAAAACGGGCACAGGGACCAGAGGAACAGGACAGAGAGACCAGAATTCAACCCCCACGGACGGGGTCGGTGAATTTATGACACAGGGACCAAGGACACACCAAGGAGCACGACACTCCCCACCATAAATGGTGCTGGGAAAACTGGACGCCCCATAACTCACGCTGGCTACCCTGCACACAAACCTGAACAAAAACCCAGCTTTCCACGCCAAGCCCTCCCTCGCTCACACGAAGACGGACCCCCTCAACGGTCAGTCGCCCACAGGAAGCTTCTCCCCACTTTTCCTCACCGTCTCTTCACCTTTTCCTCAGGCATCACCTGGGTCCTCAGGAAACCTAGTTCCCTAGTCAGCGTGGACGCAGCCCCACCTTGTCCTGAAGCCGAAACCCCAGCGAGTCCTAAGGAGACGGAGACCGAGCTCCTCTCAGCAGAGACACTGAGCCGGGCGTCCTACCGGAAGGCCTCCGCCCCCGCCCCCGCGCCTGAGGAGGCTCAACTGCTCTCAGCTGACCTCACAATCGAGTTCGCAGGGAACGAGCATGCGCTGTGGGTCAGAGAGGCGAACTCGGCGCCACCCTGTGGTCAGTGCAGGAAGTGCAGGCCGCGCCTCCCTCACAGGTCACTGGAGGCAGCGTGCCCTACTGACAGGACTGCTGAATCCATTAAACTGGACATTCAAACTAAAATGGAGTCTCTATCCCAAAAGCTTTCTAAAACTAGTTAAGGAACAATTAATTGGAAACCATTTGGAATGAAGTGAATGTAGATGCAAACTTTACAACTTATACCAAATTCACTCAAAGTTATTCAGAGGCGAATTTTATTGTAGTTTCTAATTTATGTTTGGCTGCGTTGGGTCTTCGTTGCTGCATGTGGGCTTTCTCTAGTTGCGTCGAGCGGGGCTACTCTTCGTTGCGGTGCACGGGCTTCTCATGGCGGTGGCTTCTCTTGTGGGCGAGCACGGGCTCTAGGCGCGCGGGCTTCAGTAGTTGTGCCGCACAGGCTCGGGTGCTCTGCGGCATGTGGGATCTTCCCGGACCAGGGCTCGAGCCCGTGTCCCCTGCATTGGCAGGCGGACTCTTAACCACTGCGTCACCAGGGAACTCTTAACCACTGCGTCACCAGGGAAGTCCCCACAGACAAATTTTAAATACAAAACTATTCAAGGGGCTTCCCTGGTGGCGCAGTGGTTGAGAATCTGCCTGCCAATGCAGGGGACACGGGTTCGAGCCCTGACCTGGGAAGATCCCACATGCCGCGGAGCAACTAGGCCCGTGAGCCACAACTATTGAGCCTGCACGTCTGGAGCCTGTGCTCCGCAACAAGAGAGGCCGCGATAGTGAGAGGCCCGCGCACCGCGATGAAGAGTGGCCCCCGCTTGCCACAACTAGAGAAAGCCTTCACACAGAAACGAAGACCCAACACAGCCAAAAATAAATTAATTCATTAATCAATTAAACAAAAAAAGCTGTCTCTCAAATTTAACTTCCAGAATATATTCAGGAAAAACGCATACGCCCTTTTTGGCCAACCAAAGAAGCGGGCAATGCAAATCAACACTACAAAGAGGTATCACTTCGAATCAGAAAAAAGGACCATCCTCACAAAGGGTAAAAACCAGATATGCAGGACAAGGAGAGGAGAAAAGGGAGCCTTGTTACGCTGAAGGGGGGAATGTAAATTGCCAACGGCCACTCTGGAGAAGTGTGCTGTGTTTCCTAAAACATCTAAAAAACAGAGCCACAAAGCATCGGGCGCTTCCACTCATGGGCCTATATGTTGGAAAAACCAAAAATCCACAGGACGCAGGCACCCCGTTTACTGCTGCTATGTTTACAACAGCCTCGACTTGGGTACAACTTAATAGTCCTTGGAAGGAAAACATGGTGAAAGAAAATTTGGTACTTAAGCACAACGGAATATTACTCAGCCCTGAAATCAATGAAATGAGGCCAGTTGCAGCAACTCAGGGGGACTTATGTATGGTCATTGAGAGTGAAATAAGTTAGACAGCAAGAGAAACTTATCATAAGATATCACTTATAAAGGGAATCTAAAAATCGCCAACCATGAACTGAATTACAAACCGAACACCATCACACATTTACAAAACACACTGATGGCTGCTTAAGGGGAAAAGTGTGGTGCGGTGATGCATAAACCAGGAGGTTGAAATTGGCACAGATACCGTTCCATACGCCAATAATGTAATCGCCAAGACATACTCGTTGTTCAAGGAACTGGACTCAGCACACTCTATTCACAGAAAAAACATCTATCTGACTACTAGAAACTAGAAAAGAATTTATTGATGTCTCTCTGTAAGTGACTCAGGTGGATGTACAGCACCAAGAAACACAACATTGCAAATCAGCTACACCCCACTATAAAAATTAATTATAAAAAAAGAAAGACAGTGAGAGAGAGAGGAATTCTTACCAAATTGAATCAGGGGCTGTGATGCAACTGGACTGACCACATCTACACTCACAGCTGAATGGGACGTAAGGCTGGACACCCTAACCCTAAACCCTAACCCTAACCCAACCCTAACCCTACCTTAACCCTAACCCTAACCCAACACTAACCCTAACCCTAAACCTAAACCCTAACCCTGACCCCTAACCCTAACCCAACCCTAAGCCTAACCCTAACCCCTAGCCCTAGCCCTAGCCCTAACCCTGACCCTAACCCCTAACCCTTAACCCCTAACCCTAACCAAGCTCACAAGTAAACTTCTCGCCCACCTGGAGAGAGTGATTTAATTTTAAAGAGTAAAGACACAATCAGCTCAGTAATTGGCCACGGGGATGGAGGGGCCAAGGCTAACCTGAGCTGGAGGAACGTGCGTGCCTGCCTGGATGCTCAGAGGCCAAGGGCTGTTCTGAGACCTGCTTGGACACCCGTGCAGATGGAACAAAGGATCCGTCCAGTCCCAAGAGGGCCCCACCAGCCCTCACGAACGCAACACCAGACTTCCCTGGTGGCGCAGTGGTTAAGAATCCACCTGCCAATGCAGGGGACACGGGTTTGAGCCCTGGTCCGGGAAGATCCCACATGCTGTGGAGCAACTAAGCCCGTGCACCACAACTACTGAGCCTGCGCTCTAGAACCCGCGAGCCACAACTGCTGAAGCCCACGCGCTTAGAGCCTGTGCTCTGCAACAAGAGAAGCCACCGCAATGAGAAGCCCCCACTCGCCGCAACTAGAGAAAGCCTCCGTGCAGCAATGCAGACCCAACAGAGCCCCAGATTAATTAATTAATTAATTAAGGGAAAAATAAAAAGGCAGCACCTGGGGGCTGGCAGACTGATGCACCAAGTCTTACATCACGTCTACTTAGTATCCTGCATGTCAGGGCCATGCTGGACCTGGGGCTGCCCACACAGAGTGGGGCCTGCATCACCCTTCCCAGGAGGGAGGGTGGAGGGAAACCCTGCATGACCTCTGAGGCCCTAAGAACCCTTGACTAAGGCTGAGCTCAATTTGACACAGTGGGTGACCAGAGCAGACATTTCATTCATCTATCAATGAGAATCCAGAACTGGAGGAGCAGAAAACAATGGCCTCGCTCAACCGTGACGCTAATCCTGACATGGACCCTAACCCTAAACTCTGATCCTGACCCTAAGCCCTGACCTAACCTTAGCCTAACCCGTACCCTAAACCTGTACCTTACCCTAACCCATGCTCTACCCGCATCCTACCTGTACCCCAATTCTCACCCATACCCTAACACCCACTCTAACACAGAACCCTAACACCCTGAGACCAGAACCATAAACCTTAACCAATAAGCCAAACCATAACCATAAGCAAACCATAAACTATTTTCATTAACCATACCCATAAATAACTCATTAACCATAAAACTTAAACCATCACAGCAACCATAAACCATACACAGCCCCAACCCTCACACCAGCCCCAGCCCTAATGCTAACCCTCCAAACCACTTACACCAAGCCAAGTCTAATCAGATTACACAAATACATCTTGACAAAGAAAACTGGGGAATTCTCTGGTGGCCCAGTGGTTAGGACTCTGTGCTTTCACTGCCAAGGGCTCGGCTTCGATCCCTGACTGGGGAACTAAGATCCCACAAGCCATGGGACGTGGCCAAAATAAATAAATAAGTAGAATGAAATAAAACCACTATTTTAAAAGAGATTTTAAAAATAAAGGAAAAAAAACAAGAAAACTACCCCAGTACAACTTACAAATATGAATGTAAAAACCTATCACACAATAATAGCAACATGAAACCAACAGAACTTTAAATGGATAATGCCATAAGCAAGTATCTCTACACCAGGAATTTCAGGTTGCTCAACATATTAAAAGTAAGCAATGTATTCAACCACAATAATGGTGTGAAGTAAAAACACATAACCATATCAATTCATGCAAAAAATCTACAATGAAAATCCAGTGTTATTTCATGAAAAACACTCAAGAAAGCAGGAATAAAAGGAAATTGGTTCAATATGGAAAAGAGGAGTACAAAAAGCCACAGCAAACATCGTGCTCAATGTTAAAGACTGAAAGATTTACTCCTGAAATCAGGAACAAGGCCAGGAAGCTGGCCTTCATCACCGTTACTCAATAGTGTACTGGAAGTTCTACCCAGAATCTTGAGGAAAGAAATAAAAGGCATCCATGGGTGAATGGAAAAATTAAAACCGTGTCTCTTCACAGAACATAGGTCACATCATCTTATATATAAAACTACCTATAATCAGCAAAGAAATTATTTGAGCTAATCAACTAATTAATAAGCAAAGTTATAGAACAAAATATCAATTCATGAAAATCTATCTTATATGCATACGCTGGCAAAAAATAATCTGAAAAAGAATTTATGAGAACAATTCCATTTGTAATAATGTCAACATCAATATTTAGGAGTATATTTAATCAAGGTACAAGACTTGTTTTTATGTATGTAAAGTTGTATCTTTGAAATTACTGGAAACTCAATTACTTTTCAAAACATCATGTATGGCAATAGCATGCCAGAAAAGCAGAGAAAACATCAAACTTCCAGATAGAAGCCAAGCCTTACCCAGATCCAGTTCACCCAAAGTCCACATGTCATTTAGAGGCACCGTGGGAAGGTGATATTAGGAGCCGCTGTCCTCCGTGTTGTGGACGACCTGGATATGGTAGAAACAGTGGGATTTTTGAATTCCAATTTTCCACTTCATGCCACAAAAACACTATTAGAACTCATAAATAAATTCAGGAAAGTTGCAAAATCAATACACAGAAATCAGTTGCATTTCTAAACGCTAATAATGAACCATCAGAAAGAGAAAGAAAGCAACCCTATTTACAACTGCATCAAAAAGAACAAAATACCTGGGAATAAAGTCAACCAAGGAGGTGAAAGACCTGCACACTGAAAACTTTAAGACATTGATGAAGACATTGAAAAACACACCAATAAATGGAAAGATATCCTGTTCTCATGGAATGGAACAATTAATGTTGTTCAAATATCCATGCTACCCAAAGCAGTGGACACAGTGAATGCAATCCCTCCCAAAATTCCATGGTATTTTCCCCCCAAATAGAGCAAATCCTCCTAATATCTGTGGGGAACCACAAAGGACCCCAAATGGCCAAAGAAACCCTGAAAAAAGAGAACGGGCTGGAGGCATCTCCCTCCCTGACGTCACACTCTGCTGAGAAGCTACAGTCAACAAAACAGTGTGGAACTGGCTCAAAACGGGCACAGGGACCAGAGGAACAGGACAGAGAGACCAGAATTCAACCCCCACGGACGGGGTCGGTGAATTTATGACACAGGGACCAAGGACACACCAAGGAGCACGACACTCCCCACCATAAATGGTGCTGGGAAAACTGGACGCCCCATAACTCACGCTGGCTACCCTGCACACAAACCTGAACAAAAACCCAGCTTTCCACGCCAAGCCCTCCCTCGCTCACACGAAGACGGACCCCCTCAACGGTCAGTCGCCCACAGGAAGCTTCTCCCCACTTTTCCTCACCGTCTCTTCACCTTTTCCTCAGGCATCACCTGGGTCCTCAGGAAACCTAGTTCCCTAGTCAGCGTGGACGCAGCCCCACCTTGTCCTGAAGCCGAAACCCCAGCGAGTCCTAAGGAGACGGAGACCGAGCTCCTCTCAGCAGAGACACTGAGCCGGGCGTCCTACCGGAAGGCCTCCGCCCCCGCCCCCGCGCCTGAGGAGGCTCAACTGCTCTCAGCTGACCTCACAATCGAGTTCGCAGGGAACGAGCATGCGCTGTGGGTCAGAGAGGCGAACTCGGCGCCACCCTGTGGTCAGTGCAGGAAGTGCAGGCCGCGCCTCCCTCACAGGTCACTGGAGGCAGCGTGCCCTACTGACAGGACTGCTGAATCCATTAAACTGGACATTCAAACTAAAATGGAGTCTCTATCCCAAAAGCTTTCTAAAACTAGTTAAGGAACAATTAATTGGAAACCATTTGGAATGAAGTGAATGTAGATGCAAACTTTACAACTTATACCAAATTCACTCAAAGTTATTCAGAGGCGAATTTTATTGTAGTTTCTAATTTATGTTTGGCTGCGTTGGGTCTTCGTTGCTGCATGTGGGCTTTCTCTAGTTGCGTCGAGCGGGGCTACTCTTCGTTGCGGTGCACGGGCTTCTCATGGCGGTGGCTTCTCTTGTGGGCGAGCATGGGCTCTAGGCGCGCGGGCTTCAGTAGTTGTGCCGCGCAGGCTCGGGTGCTCTGCGGCATGTGGGATCTTCCCGGACCAGGGCTCGAGCCCGTGTTCCCTGCATTGGCAGGCGGACTCTTAACCACTGCGTCACCAGGGAAGTCCCCACAGACAAATTTTAAATACAAAACTATTCAAGGGGCTTCCCTGGTGGCGCAGTGGTTGAGAATCTGCCTGCCAATGCAGGGGACACGGGTTCGAGCCCTGACCTGGGAAGATCCCACATGCCGCGGAGCAACTAGGCCCGTGAGCCACAACTATTGAGCCTGCACGTCTGGAGCCTGTGCTCCGCAACAAGAGAGGCCGCGATAGTGAGAGGCCCGCGCACCGCGATGAAGAGTGGCCCCCGCTTGCCACAACTAGAGAAAGCCTTCACACAGAAACGAAGACCCAACACAGCCAAAAATAAATTAATTCATTAATCAATTAAACAAAAAAAGCTGTCTCTCAAATTTAACTTCCAGAATATATTCAGGAAAAACGCATACGCCCTTTTTGGCCAACCAAAGAAGCGGGCAATGCAAATCAACACTACAAAGAGGTATCACTTCGAATCAGAAAAAAGGACCATCCTCACAAAGGGTAAAAACCAGATATGCAGGACAAGGAGAGGAGAAAAGGGAGCCTTGTTACGCTGAAGGGGGGAATGTAAATTGCCAACGGCCACTCTGGAGAAGTGTGCTGTGTTTCCTAAAACATCTAAAAAACAGAGCTACAAAGCATAGGGCGCTTCCACTCATGGGCCTATATGTTGGAAAAACCAAAAATCCACAGGACGCAGGCACCCCGTTTACTGCTGCTATGTTTACAACAGCCTCGACTTGGGTACAACTTAATAGTCCTTGGAAGGAAAACATGGTGAAAGAAAATTTGGTACTTAAGCACAACGGAATATTACTCAGCCCTGAAATCAATGAAATGAGGCCAGTTGCAGCAACTCAGGGGGACTTATGTATGGTCATTGAGAGTGAAATAAGTTAGACAGCAAGAGAAACTTATCATAAGATATCACTTTTAAAGGGAATCTAAAAATCGCCAACCATGAACTGAATTACAAACCGAACACCATCACACATTTACAAAACACACTTATGGCTGCTTAAGGGGAAAAGTGTGGTGCGGTGATGCATAAACCAGGAGGTTGAAATTGGCACAGATACCGTTCCATACGCCAATAATGTAATCGCCAAGACATACTCGTTGTTCAAGGAACTGGACTCAGCACACTCTATTCACAGAAAAAACATCTATCTGACTACTAGAAACTAGAAAAGAATTTATTGATGTCTCTCTGTAAGTGACTCAGGTGGATGTACAGCACCAAGAAACACAACATTGCAAATCAGCTACACCCCACTATAAAAATTAATTATAAAAAAAGAAAGACAGTGAGAGAGAGAGGAATTCTTACCAAATTGAATCAGGGGCTGTGATGCAACTGGACTGACCACATCTACACTCACAGCTGAATGGGACGTAAGGCTGGACACCCTAACCCTAAACCCTAACCCTAACCCAACCCTAACCCTACCTTAACCCTAACCCTAACCCAACACTAACCCTAACCCTAAACCTAAACCCTAACCCTGACCCCTAACCCTAACCCAACCCTAAGCCTAACCCTAACCCCTAGCCCTAGCCCTAGCCCTAACCCTGACCCTAACCCCTAACCCTTAACCCCTAACCCTAACCAAGCTCACAAGTAAACTTCTCGCCCACCTGGAGAGAGTGATTTAATTTTAAAGAGTAAAGACACAATCAGCTCAGTAATTGGCCACGGGGATGGAGGGGCCAAGGCTAACCTGAGCTGGAGGAACGTGCGTGCCTGCCTGGATGCTCAGAGGCCAAGGGCTGTTCTGAGACCTGCTTGGACACCCGTGCAGATGGAACAAAGGATCCGTCCAGTCCCAAGAGGGCCCCACCAGCCCTCACGAACGCAACACCAGACTTCCCTGGTGGCGCAGTGGTTAAGAATCCACCTGCCAATGCAGGGGACACGGGTTTGAGCCCTGGTCCGGGAAGATCCCACATGCTGTGGAGCAACTAAGCCCGTGCACCACAACTACTGAGCCTGCGCTCTAGAACCCGCGAGCCACAACTGCTGAAGCCCACGCGCTTAGAGCCTGTGCTCTGCAACAAGAGAAGCCACCGCAATGAGAAGCCCCCACTCGCCGCAACTAGAGAAAGCCTCCGTGCAGCAATGCAGACCCAACAGAGCCCCAGATTAATTAATTAATTAATTAAGGGAAAAATAAAAAGGCAGCACCTGGGGGCTGGCAGACTGATGCACCAAGTCTTACATCACGTCTACTTAGTATCCTGCATGTCAGGGCCATGCTGGACCTGGGGCTGCCCACACAGAGTGGGGCCTGCATCACCCTTCCCAGGAGGGAGGGTGGAGGGAAACCCTGCATGACCTCTGAGGCCCTAAGAACCCTTGACTAAGGCTGAGCTCAATTTGACACAGTGGGTGACCAGAGCAGACATTTCATTCATCTATCAATGAGAATCCAGAACTGGAGGAGCAGAAAACAATGGCCTCGCTCAACCGTGACGCTAATCCTGACATGGACCCTAACCCTAAACTCTGATCCTGACCCTAAGCCCTGACCTAACCTTAGCCTAACCCGTACCCTAAACCTGTACCTTACCCTAACCCATGCTCTACCCGCATCCTACCTGTACCCCAATTCTCACCCATACCCTAACACCCACTCTAACACAGAACCCTAACACCCTGAGACCAGAACCATAAACCTTAACCAATAAGCCAAACCATAACCATAAGCAAACCATAAACTATTTTCATTAACCATACCCATAAATAACTCATTAACCATAAAACTTAAACCATCACAGCAACCATAAACCATACACAGCCCCAACCCTCACACCAGCCCCAGCCCTAATGCTAACCCTCCAAACCACTTACACCAAGCCAAGTCTAATCAGATTACACAAATACATCTTGACAAAGAAAACTGGGGAATTCTCTGGTGGCCCAGTGGTTAGGACTCTGTGCTTTCACTGCCAAGGGCTCGGCTTCGATCCCTGACTGGGGAACTAAGATCCCACAAGCCATGGGACGTGGCCAAAATAAATAAATAAGTAGAATGAAATAAAACCACTATTTTAAAAGAGATTTTAAAAATAAAGGAAAAAAAACAAGAAAACTACCCCAGTACAACTTACAAATATGAATGTAAAAACCTATCACACAATAATAGCAACATGAAACCAACAGAACTTTAAATGGATAATGCCATAAGCAAGTATCTCTACACCAGGAATTTCAGGTTGCTCAACATATTAAAAGTAAGCAATGTATTCAACCACAATAATGGTGTGAAGTAAAAACACATAACCATATCAATTCATGCAAAAAATCTACAATGAAAATCCAGTGTTATTTCATGAAAAACACTCAAGAAAGCAGGAATAAAAGGAAATTGGTTCAATATGGAAAAGAGGAGTACAAAAAGCCACAGCAAACATCGTGCTCAATGTTAAAGACTGAAAGATTTACTCCTGAAATCAGGAACAAGGCCAGGAAGCTGGCCTTCATCACCGTTACTCAATAGTGTACTGGAAGTTCTACCCAGAATCTTGAGGAAAGAAATAAAAGGCATCCATGGGTGAATGGAAAAATTAAAACCGTGTCTCTTCACAGAACATAGGTCACATCATCTTATATATAAAACTACCTATAATCAGCAAAGAAATTATTTGAGCTAATCAACTAATTAATAAGCAAAGTTATAGAACAAAATATCAATTCATGAAAATCTATCTTATATGCATACGCTGGCAAAAAATAATCTGAAAAAGAATTTATGAGAACAATTCCATTTGTAATAATGTCAACATCAATATTTAGGAGTATATTTAATCAAGGTACAAGACTTGTTTTTATGTATGTAAAGTTGTATCTTTGAAATTACTGGAAACTCAATTACTTTTCAAAACATCATGTATGGCAATAGCATGCCAGAAAAGCAGAGAAAACATCAAACTTCCAGATAGAAGCCAAGCCTTACCCAGATCCAGTTCACCCAAAGTCCACATGTCATTTAGAGGCACCGTGGGAAGGTGATATTAGGAGCCGCTGTCCTCCGTGTTGTGGACGACCTGGATATGGTAGAAACAGTGGGATTTTTGAATTCCAATTTTCCACTTCATGCCACAAAAACACTATTAGAACTCATAAATAAATTCAGGAAAGTTGCAAAATCAATACACAGAAATCAGTTGCATTTCTAAACGCTAATAATGAACCATCAGAAAGAGAAAGAAAGCAACCCTATTTACAACTGCATCAAAAAGAACAAAATACCTGGGAATAAAGTCAACCAAGGAGGTGAAAGACCTGCACACTGAAAACTTTAAGACATTGATGAAGACATTGAAAAACACACCAATAAATGGAAAGATATCCTGTTCTCATGGAATGGAACAATTAATGTTGTTCAAATATCCATGCTACCCAAAGCAGTGGACACAGTGAATGCAATCCCTCCCAAAATTCCATGGTATTTTCCCCCCAAATAGAGCAAATCCTCCTAATATCTGTGGGGAACCACAAAGGACCCCAAATGGCCAAAGAAACCCTGAAAAAAGAGAACGGGCTGGAGGCATCTCCCTCCCTGACGTCACACTCTGCTGAGAAGCTACAGTCACCAAAACAGTGTGGAACTGGCTCAAAACGGGCACAGGGACCAGAGGAACAGGACAGAGAGACCAGAATTCAACCCCCACGGACGGGGTCGGTGAATTTATGACACAGGGACCAAGGACACACCAAGGAGCACGACACTCCCCACCATAAATGGTGCTGGGAAAACTGGACGCCCCATAACTCACGCTGGCTACCCTGCACACAAACCTGAACAAAAACCCAGCTTTCCACGCCAAGCCCTCCCTCGCTCACACGAAGACGGACCCCCTCAACGGTCAGTCGCCCACAGGAAGCTTCTCCCCACTTTTCCTCACCGTCTCTTCACCTTTTCCTCAGGCATCACCTGGGTCCTCAGGAAACCTAGTTCCCTAGTCAGCGTGGACGCAGCCCCACCTTGTCCTGAAGCCGAAACCCCAGCGAGTCCTAAGGAGACGGAGACCGAGCTCCTCTCAGCAGAGACACTGAGCCGGGCGTCCTACCGGAAGGCCTCCGCCCCCGCCCCCGCGCCTGAGGAGGCTCAACTGCTCTCAGCTGACCTCACAATCGAGTTCGCAGGGAACGAGCATGCGCTGTGGGTCAGAGAGGCGAACTCGGCGCCACCCTGTGGTCAGTGCAGGAAGTGCAGGCCGCGCCTCCCTCACAGGTCACTGGAGGCAGCGTGCCCTACTGACAGGACTGCTGAATCCATTAAACTGGACATTCAAACTAAAATGGAGTCTCTATCCCAAAAGCTTTCTAAAACTAGTTAAGGAACAATTAATTGGAAACCATTTGGAATGAAGTGAATGTAGATGCAAACTTTACAACTTATACCAAATTCACTCAAAGTTATTCAGAGGCGAATTTTATTGTAGTTTCTAATTTATGTTTGGCTGCGTTGGGTCTTCGTTGCTGCATGTGGGCTTTCTCTAGTTGCGTCGAGCGGGGCTACTCTTCGTTGCGGTGCACGGGCTTCTCATGGCGGTGGCTTCTCTTGTGGGCGAGCACGGGCTCTAGGCGCGCAGGCTTCAGTAGTTGTGCCGCGCAGGCTTGGTTGCTCTGCGGCATGTGGGATCTTCCCGGACCAGGGCTCGAGCCCGTGTCCCCTGCATTGGCAGGCGGACTCTTAACCACTGCGTCACCAGGGAAGTCCCCACAGACAAATTTTAAATACAAAACTATTCAAGGGGCTTCCCTGGTGGCGCAGTGGTTGAGAATCTGCCTGCTAATGCAGGGGACACGGGTTCGAGCCCTGACCTGGGAAGATCCCACATGCCGCGGAGCAACTAGGCCCGTGAGCCACAACTATTGAGCCTGCACGTCTGGAGCCTGTGCTCCGCAACAAGAGAGGCCGCGATAGTGAGAGGCCCGCGCACCGCGATGAAGAGTGGCCCCCGCTTGCCACAACTAGAGAAAGCCTTCACACAGAAACGAAGACCCAACACAGCCAAAAATAAATTAATTCATTAATCAATTAAACAAAAAAAGCTGTCTCTCAAATTTAACTTCCAGAATATATTCAGGAAAAACGCATACGCCCTTTTTGGCCAACCAAAGAAGCGGGCAATGCAAATCAACACTACAAAGAGGTATCACTTCGAATCAGAAAAAAGGACCATCCTCACAAAGGGTAAAAACCAGATATGCAGGACAAGGAGAGGAGAAAAGGGAGCCTTGTTACGCTGAAGGGGGGAATGTAAATTGCCAACGGCCACTCTGGAGAAGTGTGCTGTGTTTCCTAAAACATCTAAAAAACAGAGCCACAAAGCATCGGGCGCTTCCACTCATGGGCCTATATGTTGGAAAAACCAAAAATCCACAGGACGCAGGCACCCCGTTTACTGCTGCTATGTTTACAACAGCCTCGACTTGGGTACAACTTAATAGTCCTTGGAAGGAAAACATGGTGAAAGAAAATTTGGTACTTAAGCACAACGGAATATTACTCAGCCCTGAAATCAATGAAATGAGGCCAGTTGCAGCAACTCAGGGGGACTTATGTATGGTCATTGAGAGTGAAATAAGTTAGACAGCAAGAGAAACTTATCATAAGATATCACTTATAAAGGGAATCTAAAAATCGCCAACCATGAACTGAATTACAAACCGAACACCATCACACATTTACAAAACACACTGATGGCTGCTTAAGGGGAAAAGTGTGGTGCGGTGATGCATAAACCAGGAGGTTGAAATTGGCACAGATACCGTTCCATACGCCAATAATGTAATCGCCAAGACATACTCGTTGTTCAAGGAACTGGACTCAGCACACTCTATTCACAGAAAAAACATCTATCTGACTACTAGAAACTAGAAAAGAATTTATTGATGTCTCTCTGTAAGTGACTCAGGTGGATGTACAGCACCAAGAAACACAACATTGCAAATCAGCTACACCCCACTATAAAAATTAATTATAAAAAAAGAAAGACAGTGAGAGAGAGAGGAATTCTTACCAAATTGAATCAGGGGCTGTGATGCAACTGGACTGACCACATCTACACTCACAGCTGAATGGGACGTAAGGCTGGACACCCTAACCCTAAACCCTAACCCTAACCCAACCCTAACCCTACCTTAACCCTAACCCTAACCCAACACTAACCCTAACCCTAAACCTAAACCCTAACCCTGACCCCTAACCCTAACCCAACCCTAAGCCTAACCCTAACCCCTAGCCCTAGCCCTAGCCCTAACCCTGACCCTAACCCCTAACCCTTAACCCCTAACCCTAACCAAGCTCACAAGTAAACTTCTCGCCCACCTGGAGAGAGTGATTTAATTTTAAAGAGTAAAGACACAATCAGCTCAGTAATTGGCCACGGGGATGGAGGGGCCAAGGCTAACCTGAGCTGGAGGAACGTGCGTGCCTGCCTGGATGCTCAGAGGCCAAGGGCTGTTCTGAGACCTGCTTGGACACCCGTGCAGATGGAACAAAGGATCCGTCCAGTCCCAAGAGGGCCCCACCAGCCCTCACGAACGCAACACCAGACTTCCCTGGTGGCGCAGTGGTTAAGAATCCACCTGCCAATGCAGGGGACACGGGTTTGAGCCCTGGTCCGGGAAGATCCCACATGCTGTGGAGCAACTAAGCCCGTGCACCACAACTACTGAGCCTGCGCTCTAGAACCCGCGAGCCACAACTGCTGAAGCCCACGCGCTTAGAGCCTGTGCTCTGCAACAAGAGAAGCCACCGCAATGAGAAGCCCCCACTCGCCGCAACTAGAGAAAGCCTCCGTGCAGCAATGCAGACCCAACAGAGCCCCAGATTAATTAATTAATTAATTAAGGGAAAAATAAAAAGGCAGCACCTGGGGGCTGGCAGACTGATGCACCAAGTCTTACATCACGTCTACTTAGTATCCTGCATGTCAGGGCCATGCTGGACCTGGGGCTGCCCACACAGAGTGGGGCCTGCATCACCCTTCCCAGGAGGGAGGGTGGAGGGAAACCCTGCATGACCTCTGAGGCCCTAAGAACCCTTGACTAAGGCTGAGCTCAATTTGACACAGTGGGTGACCAGAGCAGACATTTCATTCATCTATCAATGAGAATCCAGAACTGGAGGAGCAGAAAACAATGGCCTCGCTCAACCGTGACGCTAATCCTGACATGGACCCTAACCCTAAACTCTGATCCTGACCCTAAGCCCTGACCTAACCTTAGCCTAACCCGTACCCTAAACCTGTACCTTACCCTAACCCATGCTCTACCCGCATCCTACCTGTACCCCAATTCTCACCCATACCCTAACACCCACTCTAACACAGAACCCTAACACCCTGAGACCAGAACCATAAACCTTAACCAATAAGCCAAACCATAACCATAAGCAAACCATAAACTATTTTCATTAACCATACCCATAAATAACTCATTAACCATAAAACTTAAACCATCACAGCAACCATAAACCATACACAGCCCCAACCCTCACACCAGCCCCAGCCCTAATGCTAACCCTCCAAACCACTTACACCAAGCCAAGTCTAATCAGATTACACAAATACATCTTGACAAAGAAAACTGGGGAATTCTCTGGTGGCCCAGTGGTTAGGACTCTGTGCTTTCACTGCCAAGGGCTCGGCTTCGATCCCTGACTGGGGAACTAAGATCCCACAAGCCATGGGACGTGGCCAAAATAAATAAATAAGTAGAATGAAATAAAACCACTATTTTAAAAGAGATTTTAAAAATAAAGGAAAAAAAACAAGAAAACTACCCCAGTACAACTTACAAATATGAATGTAAAAACCTATCACACAATAATAGCAACATGAAACCAACAGAACTTTAAATGGATAATGCCATAAGCAAGTATCTCTACACCAGGAATTTCAGGTTGCTCAACATATTAAAAGTAAGCAATGTATTCAACCACAATAATGGTGTGAAGTAAAAACACATAACCATATCAATTCATGCAAAAAATCTACAATGAAAATCCAGTGTTATTTCATGAAAAACACTCAAGAAAGCAGGAATAAAAGGAAATTGGTTCAATATGGAAAAGAGGAGTACAAAAAGCCACAGCAAACATCGTGCTCAATGTTAAAGACTGAAAGATTTACTCCTGAAATCAGGAACAAGGCCAGGAAGCTGGCCTTCATCACCGTTACTCAATAGTGTACTGGAAGTTCTACCCAGAATCTTGAGGAAAGAAATAAAAGGCATCCATGGGTGAATGGAAAAATTAAAACCGTGTCTCTTCACAGAACATAGGTCACATCATCTTATATATAAAACTACCTATAATCAGCAAAGAAATTATTTGAGCTAATCAACTAATTAATAAGCAAAGTTATAGAACAAAATATCAATTCATGAAAATCTATCTTATATGCATACGCTGGCAAAAAATAATCTGAAAAAGAATTTATGAGAACAATTCCATTTGTAATAATGTCAACATCAATATTTAGGAGTATATTTAATCAAGGTACAAGACTTGTTTTTATGTATGTAAAGTTGTATCTTTGAAATTACTGGAAACTCAATTACTTTTCAAAACATCATGTATGGCAATAGCATGCCAGAAAAGCAGAGAAAACATCAAACTTCCAGATAGAAGCCAAGCCTTACCCAGATCCAGTTCACCCAAAGTCCACATGTCATTTAGAGGCACCGTGGGAAGGTGATATTAGGAGCCGCTGTCCTCCGTGTTGTGGACGACCTGGATATGGTAGAAACAGTGGGATTTTTGAATTCCAATTTTCCACTTCATGCCACAAAAACACTATTAGAACTCATAAATAAATTCAGGAAAGTTGCAAAATCAATACACAGAAATCAGTTGCATTTCTAAACGCTAATAATGAACCATCAGAAAGAGAAAGAAAGCAACCCTATTTACAACTGCATCAAAAAGAACAAAATACCTGGGAATAAAGTCAACCAAGGAGGTGAAAGACCTGCACACTGAAAACTTTAAGACATTGATGAAGACATTGAAAAACACACCAATAAATGGAAAGATATCCTGTTCTCATGGAATGGAACAATTAATGTTGTTCAAATATCCATGCTACCCAAAGCAGTGGACACAGTGAATGCAATCCCTCCCAAAATTCCATGGTATTTTCCCCCCAAATAGAGCAAATCCTCCTAATATCTGTGGGGAACCACAAAGGACCCCAAATGGCCAAAGAAACCCTGAAAAAAGAGAACGGGCTGGAGGCATCTCCCTCCCTGACGTCACACTCTGCTGAGAAGCTACAGTCACCAAAACAGTGTGGAACTGGCTCAAAACGGGCACAGGGACCAGAGGAACAGGACAGAGAGACCAGAATTCAACCCCCACGGACGGGGTCGGTGAATTTATGACACAGGGACCAAGGACACACCAAGGAGCACGACACTCCCCACCATAAATGGTGCTGGGAAAACTGGACGCCCCATAACTCACGCTGGCTACCCTGCACACAAACCTGAACAAAAACCCAGCTTTCCACGCCAAGCCCTCCCTCGCTCACACGAAGACGGACCCCCTCAACGGTCAGTCGCCCACAGGAAGCTTCTCCCCACTTTTCCTCACCGTCTCTTCACCTTTTCCTCAGGCATCACCTGGGTCCTCAGGAAACCTAGTTCCCTAGTCAGCGTGGACGCAGCCCCACCTTGTCCTGAAGCCGAAACCCCAGCGAGTCCTAAGGAGACGGAGACCGAGCTCCTCTCAGCAGAGACACTGAGCCGGGCGTCCTACCGGAAGGCCTCCGCCCCCGCCCCCGCGCCTGAGGAGGCTCAACTGCTCTCAGCTGACCTCACAATCGAGTTCGCAGGGAACGAGCATGCGCTGTGGGTCAGAGAGGCGAACTCGGCGCCACCCTGTGGTCAGTGCAGGAAGTGCAGGCCGCGCCTCCCTCACAGGTCACTGGAGGCAGCGTGCCCTACTGACAGGACTGCTGAATCCATTAAACTGGACATTCAAACTAAAATGGAGTCTCTATCCCAAAAGCTTTCTAAAACTAGTTAAGGAACAATTAATTGGAAACCATTTGGAATGAAGTGAATGTAGATGCAAACTTTACAACTTATACCAAATTCACTCAAAGTTATTCAGAGGCGAATTTTATTGTAGTTTCTAATTTATGTTTGGCTGCGTTGGGTCTTCGTTGCTGCATGTGGGCTTTCTCTAGTTGCGTCGAGCGGGGCTACTCTTCGTTGCGGTGCACGGGCTTCTCATGGCGGTGGCTTCTCTTGTGGGCGAGCACGGGCTCTAGGCGCGCGGGCTTCAGTAGTTGTGCCGCGCAGGCTCGGGTGCTCTGCGGCATGTGGGATCTTCCCGGACCAGGGCTCGAGCCCGTGTCCCCTGCATTGGCAGGCGGACTCTTAACCACTGCGTCACCAGGGAAGTCCCCACAGACAAATTTTAAATACAAAACTATTCAAGGGGCTTCCCTGGTGGCGCAGTGGTTGAGAATCTGCCTGCCAATGCAGGGGACACGGGTTCGAGCCCTGACCTGGGAAGATCCCACATGCCGCGGAGCAACTAGGCCCGTGAGCCACAACTATTGAGCCTGCACGTCTGGAGCCTGTGCTCCGCAACAAGAGAGGCCGCGATAGTGAGAGGCCCGCGCACCGCGATGAAGAGTGGCCCCCGCTTGCCACAACTAGAGAAAGCCTTCACACAGAAACGAAGACCCAACACAGCCAAAAATAAATTAATTCATTAATCAATTAAACAAAAAAAGCTGTCTCTCAAATTTAACTTCCAGAATATATTCAGGAAAAACGCATACGCCCTTTTTGGCCAACCAAAGAAGCGGGCAATGCAAATCAACACTACAAAGAGGTATCACTTCGAATCAGAAAAAAGGACCATCCTCACAAAGGGTAAAAACCAGATATGCAGGACAAGGAGAGGAGAAAAGGGAGCCTTGTTACGCTGAAGGGGGGAATGTAAATTGCCAACGGCCACTCTGGAGAAGTGTGCTGTGTTTCCTAAAACATCTAAAAAACAGAGCCACAAAGCATCGGGCGCTTCCACTCATGGGCCTATATGTTGGAAAAACCAAAAATCCACAGGACGCAGGCACCCCGTTTACTGCTGCTATGTTTACAACAGCCTCGACTTGGGTACAACTTAATAGTCCTTGGAAGGAAAACATGGTGAAAGAAAATTTGGTACTTAAGCACAACGGAATATTACTCAGCCCTGAAATCAATGAAATGAGGCCAGTTGCAGCAACTCAGGGGGACTTATGTATGGTCATTGAGAGTGAAATAAGTTAGACAGCAAGAGAAACTTATCATAAGATATCACTTATAAAGGGAATCTAAAAATCGCCAACCATGAACTGAATTACAAACCGAACACCATCACACATTTACAAAACACACTGATGGCTGCTTAAGGGGAAAAGTGTGGTGCGGTGATGCATAAACCAGGAGGTTGAAATTGGCACAGATACCGTTCCATACGCCAATAATGTAATCGCCAAGACATACTCGTTGTTCAAGGAACTGGACTCAGCACACTCTATTCACAGAAAAAACATCTATCTGACTACTAGAAACTAGAAAAGAATTTATTGATGTCTCTCTGTAAGTGACTCAGGTGGATGTACAGCACCAAGAAACACAACATTGCAAATCAGCTACACCCCACTATAAAAATTAATTATAAAAAAAGAAAGACAGTGAGAGAGAGAGGAATTCTTACCAAATTGAATCAGGGGCTGTGATGCAACTGGACTGACCACATCTACACTCACAGCTGAATGGGACGTAAGGCTGGACACCTTAACCCTAAACCCTAACCCTAACCCAACCCTAACCCTACCTTAACCCTAACCCTAACCCAACACTAACCCTAACCCTAAACCTAAACCCTAACCCTGACCCCTAACCCTAACCCAACCCTAAGCCTAACCCTAACCCCTAGCCCTAGCCCTAGCCCTAACCCTGACCCTAACCCCTAACCCTTAACCCCTAACCCTAACCAAGCTCACAAGTAAACTTCTCGCCCACCTGGAGAGAGTGATTTAATTTTAAAGAGTAAAGACACAATCAGCTCAGTAATTGGCCACGGGGATGGAGGGGCCAAGGCTAACCTGAGCTGGAGGAACGTGCGTGCCTGCCTGGATGCTCAGAGGCCAAGGGCTGTTCTGAGACCTGCTTGGACACCCGTGCAGATGGAACAAAGGATCCGTCCAGTCCCAAGAGGGCCCCACCAGCCCTCACGAACGCAACACCAGACTTCCCTGGTGGCGCAGTGGTTAAGAATCCACCTGCCAATGCAGGGGACACGGGTTTGAGCCCTGGTCCGGGAAGATCCCACATGCTGTGGAGCAACTAAGCCCGTGCACCACAACTACTGAGCCTGCGCTCTAGAACCCGCGAGCCACAACTGCTGAAGCCCACGCGCTTAGAGCCTGTGCTCTGCAACAAGAGAAGCCACCGCAATGAGAAGCCCCCACTCGCCGCAACTAGAGAAAGCCTCCGTGCAGCAATGCAGACCCAACAGAGCCCCAGATTAATTAATTAATTAATTAAGGGAAAAATAAAAAGGCAGCACCTGGGGGCTGGCAGACTGATGCACCAAGTCTTACATCACGTCTACTTAGTATCCTGCATGTCAGGGCCATGCTGGACCTGGGGCTGCCCACACAGAGTGGGGCCTGCATCACCCTTCCCAGGAGGGAGGGTGGAGGGAAACCCTGCATGACCTCTGAGGCCCTAAGAACCCTTGACTAAGGCTGAGCTCAATTTGACACAGTGGGTGACCAGAGCAGACATTTCATTCATCTATCAATGAGAATCCAGAACTGGAGGAGCAGAAAACAATGGCCTCGCTCAACCGTGACGCTAATCCTGACATGGACCCTAACCCTAAACTCTGATCCTGACCCTAAGCCCTGACCTAACCTTAGCCTAACCCATACCCTAAACCTGTACCTTACCCTAACCCATGCTCTACCCGCATCCTACCTGTACCCCAATTCTCACCCATACCCTAACACCCACTCTAACACAGAACCCTAACACCCTGAGACCAGAACCATAAACCTTAACCAATAAGCCAAACCATAACCATAAGCAAACCATAAACTATTTTCATTAACCATACCCATAAATAACTCATTAACCATAAAACTTAAACCATCACAGCAACCATAAACCATACACAGCCCCAACCCTCACACCAGCCCCAGCCCTAATGCTAACCCTCCAAACCACTTACACCAAGCCAAGTCTAATCAGATTACACAAATACATCTTGACAAAGAAAACTGGGGAATTCTCTGGTGGCCCAGTGGTTAGGACTCTGTGCTTTCACTGCCAAGGGCTCGGCTTCGATCCCTGACTGGGGAACTAAGATCCCACAAGCCATGGGACGTGGCCAAAATAAATAAATAAGTAGAATGAAATAAAACCACTATTTTAAAAGAGATTTTAAAAATAAAGGAAAAAAAACAAGAAAACTACCCCAGTACAACTTACAAATATGAATGTAAAAACCTATCACACAATAATAGCAACATGAAACCAACAGAACTTTAAATGGATAATGCCATAAGCAAGTATCTCTACACCAGGAATTTCAGGTTGCTCAACATATTAAAAGTAAGCAATGTATTCAACCACAATAATGGTGTGAAGTAAAAACACATAACCATATCAATTCATGCAAAAAATCTACAATGAAAATCCAGTGTTATTTCATGAAAAACACTCAAGAAAGCAGGAATAAAAGGAAATTGGTTCAATATGGAAAAGAGGAGTACAAAAAGCCACAGCAAACATCGTGCTCAATGTTAAAGACTGAAAGATTTACTCCTGAAATCAGGAACAAGGCCAGGAAGCTGGCCTTCATCACCGTTACTCAATAGTGTACTGGAAGTTCTACCCAGAATCTTGAGGAAAGAAATAAAAGGCATCCATGGGTGAATGGAAAAATTAAAACCGTGTCTCTTCACAGAACATAGGTCACATCATCTTATATATAAAACTACCTATAATCAGCAAAGAAATTATTTGAGCTAATCAACTAATTAATAAGCAAAGTTATAGAACAAAATATCAATTCATGAAAATCTATCTTATATGCATACGCTGGCAAAAAATAATCTGAAAAAGAATTTATGAGAACAATTCCATTTGTAATAATGTCAACATCAATATTTAGGAGTATATTTAATCAAGGTACAAGACTTGTTTTTATGTATGTAAAGTTGTATCTTTGAAATTACTGGAAACTCAATTACTTTTCAAAACATCATGTATGGCAATAGCATGCCAGAAAAGCAGAGAAAACATCAAACTTCCAGATAGAAGCCAAGCCTTACCCAGATCCAGTTCACCCAAAGTCCACATGTCATTTAGAGGCACCGTGGGAAGGTGATATTAGGAGCCGCTGTCCTCCGTGTTGTGGACGACCTGGATATGGTAGAAACAGTGGGATTTTTGAATTCCAATTTTCCACTTCATGCCACAAAAACACTATTAGAACTCATAAATAAATTCAGGAAAGTTGCAAAATCAATACACAGAAATCAGTTGCATTTCTAAACGCTAATAATGAACCATCAGAAAGAGAAAGAAAGCAACCCTATTTACAACTGCATCAAAAAGAACAAAATACCTGGGAATAAAGTCAACCAAGGAGGTGAAAGACCTGCACACTGAAAACTTTAAGACATTGATGAAGACATTGAAAAACACACCAATAAATGGAAAGATATCCTGTTCTCATGGAATGGAACAATTAATGTTGTTCAAATATCCATGCTACCCAAAGCAGTGGACACAGTGAATGCAATCCCTCCCAAAATTCCATGGTATTTTCCCCCCAAATAGAGCAAATCCTCCTAATATCTGTGGGGAACCACAAAGGACCCCAAATGGCCAAAGAAACCCTGAAAAAAGAGAACGGGCTGGAGGCATCTCCCTCCCTGACGTCACACTCTGCTGAGAAGCTACAGTCACCAAAACAGTGTGGAACTGGCTCAAAACGGGCACAGGGACCAGAGGAACAGGACAGAGAGACCAGAATTCAACCCCCACGGACGGGGTCGGTGAATTTATGACACAGGGACCAAGGACACACCAAGGAGCACGACACTCCCCACCATAAATGGTGCTGGGAAAACTGGACGCCCCATAACTCACGCTGGCTACCCTGCACACAAACCTGAACAAAAACCCAGCTTTCCACGCCAAGCCCTCCCTCGCTCACACGAAGACGGACCCCCTCAACGGTCAGTCGCCCACAGGAAGCTTCTCCCCACTTTTCCTCACCGTCTCTTCACCTTTTCCTCAGGCATCACCTGGGTCCTCAGGAAACCTAGTTCCCTAGTCAGCGTGGACGCAGCCCCACCTTGTCCTGAAGCCGAAACCCCAGCGAGTCCTAAGGAGACGGAGACCGAGCTCCTCTCAGCAGAGACACTGAGCCGGGCGTCCTACCGGAAGGCCTCCGCCCCCGCCCCCGCGCCTGAGGAGGCTCAACTGCTCTCAGCTGACCTCACAATCGAGTTCGCAGGGAACGAGCATGCGCTGTGGGTCAGAGAGGCGAACTCGGCGCCACCCTGTGGTCAGTGCAGGAAGTGCAGGCCGCGCCTCCCTCACAGGTCACTGGAGGCAGCGTGCCCTACTGACAGGACTGCTGAATCCATTAAACTGGACATTCAAACTAAAATGGAGTCTCTATCCCAAAAGCTTTCTAAAACTAGTTAAGGAACAATTAATTGGAAACCATTTGGAATGAAGTGAATGTAGATGCAAACTTTACAACTTATACCAAATTCACTCAAAGTTATTCAGAGGCGAATTTTATTGTAGTTTCTAATTTATGTTTGGCTGCGTTGGGTCTTCGTTGCTGCATGTGGGCTTTCTCTAGTTGCGTCGAGCGGGGCTACTCTTCGTTGCGGTGCACGGGCTTCTCATGGCGGTGGCTTCTCTTGTGGGCGAGCACGGGCTCTAGGCGCGCAGGCTTCAGTAGTTGTGCCGCGCAGGCTTGGTTGCTCTGCGGCATGTGGGATCTTCCCGGACCAGGGCTCGAGCCCGTGTCCCCTGCATTGGCAGGCGGACTCTTAACCACTGCGTCACCAGGGAAGTCCCCACAGACAAATTTTAAATACAAAACTATTCAAGGGGCTTCCCTGGTGGCGCAGTGGTTGAGAATCTGCCTGCTAATGCAGGGGACACGGGTTCGAGCCCTGACCTGGGAAGATCCCACATGCCGCGGAGCAACTAGGCCCGTGAGCCACAACTATTGAGCCTGCACGTCTGGAGCCTGTGCTCCGCAACAAGAGAGGCCGCGATAGTGAGAGGCCCGCGCACCGCGATGAAGAGTGGCCCCCGCTTGCCACAACTAGAGAAAGCCTTCACACAGAAACGAAGACCCAACACAGCCAAAAATAAATTAATTCATTAATCAATTAAACAAAAAAAGCTGTCTCTCAAATTTAACTTCCAGAATATATTCAGGAAAAACGCATACGCCCTTTTTGGCCAACCAAAGAAGCGGGCAATGCAAATCAACACTACAAAGAGGTATCACTTCGAATCAGAAAAAAGGACCATCCTCACAAAGGGTAAAAACCAGATATGCAGGACAAGGAGAGGAGAAAAGGGAGCCTTGTTACGCTGAAGGGGGGAATGTAAATTGCCAACGGCCACTCTGGAGAAGTGTGCTGTGTTTCCTAAAACATCTAAAAAACAGAGCCACAAAGCATCGGGCGCTTCCACTCATGGGCCTATATGTTGGAAAAACCAAAAATCCACAGGACGCAGGCACCCCGTTTACTGCTGCTATGTTTACAACAGCCTCGACTTGGGTACAACTTAATAGTCCTTGGAAGGAAAACATGGTGAAAGAAAATTTGGTACTTAAGCACAACGGAATATTACTCAGCCCTGAAATCAATGAAATGAGGCCAGTTGCAGCAACTCAGGGGGACTTATGTATGGTCATTGAGAGTGAAATAAGTTAGACAGCAAGAGAAACTTATCATAAGATATCACTTATAAAGGGAATCTAAAAATCGCCAACCATGAACTGAATTACAAACCGAACACCATCACACATTTACAAAACACACTGATGGCTGCTTAAGGGGAAAAGTGTGGTGCGGTGATGCATAAACCAGGAGGTTGAAATTGGCACAGATACCGTTCCATACGCCAATAATGTAATCGCCAAGACATACTCGTTGTTCAAGGAACTGGACTCAGCACACTCTATTCACAGAAAAAACATCTATCTGACTACTAGAAACTAGAAAAGAATTTATTGATGTCTCTCTGTAAGTGACTCAGGTGGATGTACAGCACCAAGAAACACAACATTGCAAATCAGCTACACCCCACTATAAAAATTAATTATAAAAAAAGAAAGACAGTGAGAGAGAGAGGAATTCTTACCAAATTGAATCAGGGGCTGTGATGCAACTGGACTGACCACATCTACACTCACAGCTGAATGGGACGTAAGGCTGGACACCCTAACCCTAAACCCTAACCCTAACCCAACCCTAACCCTACCTTAACCCTAACCCTAACCCAACACTAACCCTAACCCTAAACCTAAACCCTAACCCTGACCCCTAACCCTAACCCAACCCTAAGCCTAACCCTAACCCCTAGCCCTAGCCCTAACCCTGACCCTAACCCCTAACCCTTAACCCCTAACCCTAACCAAGCTCACAAGTAAACTTCTCGCCCACCTGGAGAGAGTGATTTAATTTTAAAGAGTAAAGACACAATCAGCTCAGTAATTGGCCACGGGGATGGAGGGGCCAAGGCTAACCTGAGCTGGAGGAACGTGCGTGCCTGCCTGGATGCTCAGAGGCCAAGGGCTGTTCTGAGACCTGCTTGGACACCCGTGCAGATGGAACAAAGGATCCGTCCAGTCCCAAGAGGGCCCCACCAGCCCTCACGAACGCAACACCAGACTTCCCTGGTGGCGCAGTGGTTAAGAATCCACCTGCCAATGCAGGGGACACGGGTTTGAGCCCTGGTCCGGGAAGATCCCACATGCTGTGGAGCAACTAAGCCCGTGCACCACAACTACTGAGCCTGCGCTCTAGAACCCGCGAGCCACAACTGCTGAAGCCCACGCGCTTAGAGCCTGTGCTCTGCAACAAGAGAAGCCACCGCAATGAGAAGCCCCCACTCGCCGCAACTAGAGAAAGCCTCCGTGCAGCAATGCAGACCCAACAGAGCCCCAGATTAATTAATTAATTAATTAAGGAAAAAATAAAAAGGCAGCACCTGGGGGCTGGCAGACTGATGCACCAAGTCTTACATCACGTCTACTTAGTATCCTGCATGTCAGGGCCATGCTGGACCTGGGGCTGCCCACACAGAGTGGGGCCTGCATCACCCTTCCCAGGAGGGAGGGTGGAGGGAAACCCTGCATGACCTCTGAGGCCCTAAGAACCCTTGACTAAGGCTGAGCTCAATTTGACACAGTGGGTGACCAGAGCAGACATTTCATTCATCTATCAATGAGAATCCAGAACTGGAGGAGCAGAAAACAATGGCCTCGCTCAACCGTGACGCTAATCCTGACATGGACCCTAACCCTAAACTCTGATCCTGACCCTAAGCCCTGACCTAACCTTAGCCTAACCCGTACCCTAAACCTGTACCTTACCCTAACCCATGCTCTACCCGCATCCTACCTGTACCCCAATTCTCACCCATACCCTAACACCCACTCTAACACAGAACCCTAACACCCTGAGACCAGAACCATAAACCTTAACCAATAAGCCAAACCATAACCATAAGCAAACCATAAACTATTTTCATTAACCATACCCATAAATAACTCATTAACCATAAAACTTAAACCATCACAGCAACCATAAACCATACACAGCCCCAACCCTCACACCAGCCCCAGCCCTAATGCTAACCCTCCAAACCACTTACACCAAGCCAAGTCTAATCAGATTACACAAATACATCTTGACAAAGAAAACTGGGGAATTCTCTGGTGGCCCAGTGGTTAGGACTCTGTGCTTTCACTGCCAAGGGCTCGGCTTCGATCCCTGACTGGGGAACTAAGATCCCACAAGCCATGGGACGTGGCCAAAATAAATAAATAAGTAGAATGAAATAAAACCACTATTTTAAAAGAGATTTTAAAAATAAAGGAAAAAAAACAAGAAAACTACCCCAGTACAACTTACAAATATGAATGTAAAAACCTATCACACAATAATAGCAACATGAAACCAACAGAACTTTAAATGGATAATGCCATAAGCAAGTATCTCTACACCAGGAATTTCAGGTTGCTCAACATATTAAAAGTAAGCAATGTATTCAACCACAATAATGGTGTGAAGTAAAAACACATAACCATATCAATTCATGCAAAAAATCTACAATGAAAATCCAGTGTTATTTCATGAAAAACACTCAAGAAAGCAGGAATAAAAGGAAATTGGTTCAATATGGAAAAGAGGAGTACAAAAAGCCACAGCAAACATCGTGCTCAATGTTAAAGACTGAAAGATTTACTCCTGAAATCAGGAACAAGGCCAGGAAGCTGGCCTTCATCACCGTTACTCAATAGTGTACTGGAAGTTCTACCCAGAATCTTGAGGAAAGAAATAAAAGGCATCCATGGGTGAATGGAAAAATTAAAACCGTGTCTCTTCACAGAACATAGGTCACATCATCTTATATATAAAACTACCTATAATCAGCAAAGAAATTATTTGAGCTAATCAACTAATTAATAAGCAAAGTTATAGAACAAAATATCAATTCATGAAAATCTATCTTATATGCATACGCTGGCAAAAAATAATCTGAAAAAGAATTTATGAGAACAATTCCATTTGTAATAATGTCAACATCAATATTTAGGAGTATATTTAATCAAGGTACAAGACTTGTTTTTATGTATGTAAAGTTGTATCTTTGAAATTACTGGAAACTCAATTACTTTTCAAAACATCATGTATGGCAATAGCATGCCAGAAAAGCAGAGAAAACATCAAACTTCCAGATAGAAGCCAAGCCTTACCCAGATCCAGTTCACCCAAAGTCCACATGTCATTTAGAGGCACCGTGGGAAGGTGATATTAGGAGCCGCTGTCCTCCGTGTTGTGGACGACCTGGATATGGTAGAAACAGTGGGATTTTTGAATTCCAATTTTCCACTTCATGCCACAAAAACACTATTAGAACTCATAAATAAATTCAGGAAAGTTGCAAAATCAATACACAGAAATCAGTTGCATTTCTAAACGCTAATAATGAACCATCAGAAAGAGAAAGAAAGCAACCCTATTTACAACTGCATCAAAAAGAACAAAATACCTGGGAATAAAGTCAACCAAGGAGGTGAAAGACCTGCACACTGAAAACTTTAAGACATTGATGAAGACATTGAAAAACACACCAATAAATGGAAAGATATCCTGTTCTCATGGAATGGAACAATTAATGTTGTTCAAATATCCATGCTACCCAAAGCAGTGGACACAGTGAATGCAATCCCTCCCAAAATTCCATGGTATTTTCCCCCCAAATAGAGCAAATCCTCCTAATATCTGTGGGGAACCACAAAGGACCCCAAATGGCCAAAGAAACCCTGAAAAAAGAGAACGGGCTGGAGGCATCTCCCTCCCTGACGTCACACTCTGCTGAGAAGCTACAGTCACCAAAACAGTGTGGAACTGGCTCAAAACGGGCACAGGGACCAGAGGAACAGGACAGAGAGACCAGAATTCAACCCCCACGGACGGGGTCGGTGAATTTATGACACAGGGACCAAGGACACACCAAGGAGCACGACACTCCCCACCATAAATGGTGCTGGGAAAACTGGACGCCCCATAACTCACGCTGGCTACCCTGCACACAAACCTGAACAAAAACCCAGCTTTCCACGCCAAGCCCTCCCTCGCTCACACGAAGACGGACCCCCTCAACGGTCAGTCGCCCACAGGAAGCTTCTCCCCACTTTTCCTCACCGTCTCTTCACCTTTTCCTCAGGCATCACCTGGGTCCTCAGGAAACCTAGTTCCCTAGTCAGCGTGGACGCAGCCCCACCTTGTCCTGAAGCCGAAACCCCAGCGAGTCCTAAGGAGACGGAGACCGAGCTCCTCTCAGCAGAGACACTGAGCCGGGCGTCCTACCGGAAGGCCTCCGCCCCCGCCCCCGCGCCTGAGGAGGCTCAACTGCTCTCAGCTGACCTCACAATCGAGTTCGCAGGGAACGAGCATGCGCTGTGGGTCAGAGAGGCGAACTCGGCGCCACCCTGTGGTCAGTGCAGGAAGTGCAGGCCGCGCCTCCCTCACAGGTCACTGGAGGCAGCGTGCCCTACTGACAGGACTGCTGAATCCATTAAACTGGACATTCAAACTAAAATGGAGTCTCTATCCCAAAAGCTTTCTAAAACTAGTTAAGGAACAATTAATTGGAAACCATTTGGAATGAAGTGAATGTAGATGCAAACTTTACAACTTATACCAAATTCACTCAAAGTTATTCAGAGGCGAATTTTATTGTAGTTTCTAATTTATGTTTGGCTGCGTTGGGTCTTCGTTGCTGCATGTGGGCTTTCTCTAGTTGCGTCGAGCGGGGCTACTCTTCGTTGCGGTGCACGGGCTTCTCATGGCGGTGGCTTCTCTTGTGGGCGAGCACGGGCTCTAGGCGCGCAGGCTTCAGTAGTTGTGCCGCGCAGGCTTGGTTGCTCTGCGGCATGTGGGATCTTCCCGGACCAGGGCTCGAGCCCGTGTCCCCTGCATTGGCAGGCGGACTCTTAACCACTGCGTCACCAGGGAAGTCCCCACAGACAAATTTTAAATACAAAACTATTCAAGGGGCTTCCCTGGTGGCGCAGTGGTTGAGAATCTGCCTGCTAATGCAGGGGACACGGGTTCGAGCCCTGACCTGGGAAGATCCCACATGCCGCGGAGCAACTAGGCCCGTGAGCCACAACTATTGAGCCTGCACGTCTGGAGCCTGTGCTCCGCAACAAGAGAGGCCGCGATAGTGAGAGGCCCGCGCACCGCGATGAAGAGTGGCCCCCGCTTGCCACAACTAGAGAAAGCCTTCACACAGAAACGAAGACCCAACACAGCCAAAAATAAATTAATTCATTAATCAATTAAACAAAAAAAGCTGTCTCTCAAATTTAACTTCCAGAATATATTCAGGAAAAACGCATACGCCCTTTTTGGCCAACCAAAGAAGCGGGCAATGCAAATCAACACTACAAAGAGGTATCACTTCGAATCAGAAAAAAGGACCATCCTCACAAAGGGTAAAAACCAGATATGCAGGACAAGGAGAGGAGAAAAGGGAGCCTTGTTACGCTGAAGGGGGGAATGTAAATTGCCAACGGCCACTCTGGAGAAGTGTGCTGTGTTTCCTAAAACATCTAAAAAACAGAGCCACAAAGCATCGGGCGCTTCCACTCATGGGCCTATATGTTGGAAAAACCAAAAATCCACAGGACGCAGGCACCCCGTTTACTGCTGCTATGTTTACAACAGCCTCGACTTGGGTACAACTTAATAGTCCTTGGAAGGAAAACATGGTGAAAGAAAATTTGGTACTTAAGCACAACGGAATATTACTCAGCCCTGAAATCAATGAAATGAGGCCAGTTGCAGCAACTCAGGGGGACTTATGTATGGTCATTGAGAGTGAAATAAGTTAGACAGCAAGAGAAACTTATCATAAGATATCACTTATAAAGGGAATCTAAAAATCGCCAACCATGAACTGAATTACAAACCGAACACCATCACACATTTACAAAACACACTGATGGCTGCTTAAGGGGAAAAGTGTGGTGCGGTGATGCATAAACCAGGAGGTTGAAATTGGCACAGATACCGTTCCATACGCCAATAATGTAATCGCCAAGACATACTCGTTGTTCAAGGAACTGGACTCAGCACACTCTATTCACAGAAAAAACATCTATCTGACTACTAGAAACTAGAAAAGAATTTATTGATGTCTCTCTGTAAGTGACTCAGGTGGATGTACAGCACCAAGAAACACAACATTGCAAATCAGCTACACCCCACTATAAAAATTAATTATAAAAAAAGAAAGACAGTGAGAGAGAGAGGAATTCTTACCAAATTGAATCAGGGGCTGTGATGCAACTGGACTGACCACATCTACACTCACAGCTGAATGGGACGTAAGGCTGGACACCCTAACCCTAAACCCTAACCCTAACCCAACCCTAACCCTACCTTAACCCTAACCCTAACCCAACACTAACCCTAACCCTAAACCTAAACCCTAACCCTGACCCCTAACCCTAACCCAACCCTAAGCCTAACCCTAACCCCTAGCCCTAGCCCTAGCCCTAACCCTGACCCTAACCCCTAACCCTTAACCCCTAACCCTAACCAAGCTCACAAGTAAACTTCTCGCCCACCTGGAGAGAGTGATTTAATTTTAAAGAGTAAAGACACAATCAGCTCAGTAATTGGCCACGGGGATGGAGGGGCCAAGGCTAACCTGAGCTGGAGGAACGTGCGTGCCTGCCTGGATGCTCAGAGGCCAAGGGCTGTTCTGAGACCTGCTTGGACACCCGTGCAGATGGAACAAAGGATCCGTCCAGTCCCAAGAGGGCCCCACCAGCCCTCACGAAGGCAACACCAGACTTCCCTGGTGGCGCAGTGGTTAAGAATCCACCTGCCAATGCAGGGGACACGGGTTTGAGCCCTGGTCCGGGAAGATCCCACATGCTGTGGAGCAACTAAGCCCGTGCACCACAACTACTGAGCCTGCGCTCTAGAACCCGCGAGCCACAACTGCTGAAGCCCACGCGCTTAGAGCCTGTGCTCTGCAACAAGAGAAGCCACCGCAATGAGAAGCCCCCACTCGCCGCAACTAGAGAAAGCCTCCGTGCAGCAATGCAGACCCAACAGAGCCCCAGATTAATTAATTAATTAATTAAGGGAAAAATAAAAAGGCAGCACCTGGGGGCTGGCAGACTGATGCACCAAGTCTTACATCACGTCTACTTAGTATCCTGCATGTCAGGGCCATGCTGGACCTGGGGCTGCCCACACAGAGTGGGGCCTGCATCACCCTTCCCAGGAGGGAGGGTGGAGGGAAACCCTGCATGACCTCTGAGGCCCTAAGAACCCTTGACTAAGGCTGAGCTCAATTTGACACAGTGGGTGACCAGAGCAGACATTTCATTCATCTATCAATGAGAATCCAGAACTGGAGGAGCAGAAAACAATGGCCTCGCTCAACCGTGACGCTAATCCTGACATGGACCCTAACCCTAAACTCTGATCCTGACCCTAAGCCCTGACCTAACCTTAGCCTAACCCGTACCCTAAACCTGTACCTTACCCTAACCCATGCTCTACCCGCATCCTACCTGTACCCCAATTCTCACCCATACCCTAACACCCACTCTAACACAGAACCCTAACACCCTGAGACCAGAACCATAAACCTTAACCAATAAGCCAAACCATAACCATAAGCAAACCATAAACTATTTTCATTAACCATACCCATAAATAACTCATTAACCATAAAACTTAAACCATCACAGCAACCATAAACCATACACAGCCCCAACCCTCACACCAGCCCCAGCCCTAATGCTAACCCTCCAAACCACTTACACCAAGCCAAGTCTAATCAGATTACACAAATACATCTTGACAAAGAAAACTGGGGAATTCTCTGGTGGCCCAGTGGTTAGGACTCTGTGCTTTCACTGCCAAGGGCTCGGCTTCGATCCCTGACTGGGGAACTAAGATCCCACAAGCCATGGGACGTGGCCAAAATAAATAAATAAGTAGAATGAAATAAAACCACTATTTTAAAAGAGATTTTAAAAATAAAGGAAAAAAAACAAGAAAACTACCCCAGTACAACTTACAAATATGAATGTAAAAACCTATCACACAATAATAGCAACATGAAACCAACAGAACTTTAAATGGATAATGCCATAAGCAAGTATCTCTACACCAGGAATTTCAGGTTGCTCAACATATTAAAAGTAAGCAATGTATTCAACCACAATAATGGTGTGAAGTAAAAACACATAACCATATCAATTCATGCAAAAAATCTACAATGAAAATCCAGTGTTATTTCATGAAAAACACTCAAGAAAGCAGGAATAAAAGGAAATTGGTTCAATATGGAAAAGAGGAGTACAAAAAGCCACAGCAAACATCGTGCTCAATGTTAAAGACTGAAAGATTTACTCCTGAAATCAGGAACAAGGCCAGGAAGCTGGCCTTCATCACCGTTACTCAATAGTGTACTGGAAGTTCTACCCAGAATCTTGAGGAAAGAAATAAAAGGCATCCATGGGTGAATGGAAAAATTAAAACCGTGTCTCTTCACAGAACATAGGTCACATCATCTTATATATAAAACTACCTATAATCAGCAAAGAAATTATTTGAGCTAATCAACTAATTAATAAGCAAAGTTATAGAACAAAATATCAATTCATGAAAATCTATCTTATATGCATACGCTGGCAAAAAATAATCTGAAAAAGAATTTATGAGAACAATTCCATTTGTAATAATGTCAACATCAATATTTAGGAGTATATTTAATCAAGGTACAAGACTTGTTTTTATGTATGTAAAGTTGTATCTTTGAAATTACTGGAAACTCAATTACTTTTCAAAACATCATGTATGGCAATAGCATGCCAGAAAAGCAGAGAAAACATCAAACTTCCAGATAGAAGCCAAGCCTTACCCAGATCCAGTTCACCCAAAGTCCACATGTCATTTAGAGGCACCGTGGGAAGGTGATATTAGGAGCCGCTGTCCTCCGTGTTGTGGACGACCTGGATATGGTAGAAACAGTGGGATTTTTGAATTCCAATTTTCCACTTCATGCCACAAAAACACTATTAGAACTCATAAATAAATTCAGGAAAGTTGCAAAATCAATACACAGAAATCAGTTGCATTTCTAAACGCTAATAATGAACCATCAGAAAGAGAAAGAAAGCAACCCTATTTACAACTGCATCAAAAAGAACAAAATACCTGGGAATAAAGTCAACCAAGGAGGTGAAAGACCTGCACACTGAAAACTTTAAGACATTGATGAAGACATTGAAAAACACACCAATAAATGGAAAGATATCCTGTTCTCATGGAATGGAACAATTAATGTTGTTCAAATATCCATGCTACCCAAAGCAGTGGACACAGTGAATGCAATCCCTCCCAAAATTCCATGGTATTTTCCCCCCAAATAGAGCAAATCCTCCTAATATCTGTGGGGAACCACAAAGGACCCCAAATGGCCAAAGAAACCCTGAAAAAAGAGAACGGGCTGGAGGCATCTCCCTCCCTGACGTCACACTCTGCTGAGAAGCTACAGTCACCAAAACAGTGTGGAACTGGCTCAAAACGGGCACAGGGACCAGAGGAACAGGACAGAGAGACCAGAATTCAACCCCCACGGACGGGGTCGGTGAATTTATGACACAGGGACCAAGGACACACCAAGGAGCACGACACTCCCCACCATAAATGGTGCTGGGAAAACTGGACGCCCCATAACTCACGCTGGCTACCCTGCACACAAACCTGAACAAAAACCCAGCTTTCCACGCCAAGCCCTCCCTCGCTCACACGAAGACGGACCCCCTCAACGGTCAGTCGCCCACAGGAAGCTTCTCCCCACTTTTCCTCACCGTCTCTTCACCTTTTCCTCAGGCATCACCTGGGTCCTCAGGAAACCTAGTTCCCTAGTCAGCGTGGACGCAGCCCCACCTTGTCCTGAAGCCGAAACCCCAGCGAGTCCTAAGGAGACGGAGACCGAGCTCCTCTCAGCAGAGACACTGAGCCGGGCGTCCTACCGGAAGGCCTCCGCCCCCGCCCCCGCGCCTGAGGAGGCTCAACTGCTCTCAGCTGACCTCACAATGGAGTTCGCAGGGAACGAGCATGCGCTGTGGGTCAGAGAGGCGAACTCGGCGCCACCCTGTGGTCAGTGCAGGAAGTGCAGGCCGCGCCTCCCTCACAGGTCACTGGAGGCAGCGTGCCCTACTGACAGGACTGCTGAATCCATTAAACTGGACATTCAAACTAAAATGGAGTCTCTATCCCAAAAGCTTTCTAAAACTAGTTAAGGAACAATTAATTGGAAACCATTTGGAATGAAGTGAATGTAGATGCAAACTTTACAACTTATACCAAATTCACTCAAAGTTATTCAGAGGCGAATTTTATTGTAGTTTCTAATTTATGTTTGGCTGCGTTGGGTCTTCGT
>NW_028124640.1:0-76637 GCF_965194825.1 Balaenoptera physalus
AAAACACTAGTGCTTAGGAAATCTATTGGAGGCAGAAGCAGTCAAGGGTAGCCTAGGGTTAGGGTTAGGCTTAGGGTTAGGCTTAGGGTACGGCTTAGGGTACGTGTTCGGGGAGGGCTTCGGGTACGGCGTATGGTATGGGTTAGGGTTAGGGTTAGGGTTAGTGTTAGGGTTAGGGCTCGGTTTAGGGTACGGGTTAGGATTAGGGTACGTGTTAGGGTTAGGGTAGTTATTAAACCTATCCCACTCTCTAGATACCCCTTAGCACGTAAAGGAATATTATTTGGGGGTCCAGCCATGGAGAAGAGTTTAGACACTAAGATAATATAAGGAACACACACATTATAAAGAAATCACATTAGGATTCTCTTTTTAAGCTGTTCCTTAAAACACTAGTGCTTAGGAAATCTATTGGAGGCAGAAGCAGTCAAGGGTAGCCTAGGGTTAGGGTTAGGCTTAGGGTACGGCTTAGGGTACGGGTTCGGGGAGGGCTTTGGGTATAGCGTAGGGTATGGGTTAGGGTTAGGGTTAGGGTTAGTGTTAGGGTTAAGTCTCGGTTTAGGGTACGGGTTAGGATTAGGGTACGTGTTAGGGTTAGGGTAGGGGTTAGCGTTAGGGTACGCGTTAGGGTTAGGGTAGTTATTAAACCTATCCCACTCTCTAGTTACCCCTTAGCACGTAAAGGAATATTATTTGGGGGTCCAGGCATGGAAAAGAGTTTAGACACTAGGATAAGATGAGGAACACACCCATTATAAAGAAATCACATTAGGATTCTCTTCTTAAGCTGTTCCTTAAAACACTAGTGCTTAGGAAATCTATTGGCGGCAGAAGCAGTCAAGGGTAGCCTAGGGTTAGGGTTAGGCTTAGGGTTAGGCTTAGGGTATGGCTTAGGGTACGGGTTCGGGGAGGGCTTCGGGTACGGCGTAGGGTATGGGTTAGGGTTAGTGTTAGGGTTAGTGTTAGGGTTAGGGCTCGGTTTAGGGTACGGTTTAGGATTAGGGTACATGTTAGGGTTAGGGTAGGTGTTAGGGTTAGGGTACGCGTTAGGGTTAGGGTAGTTATTAAACCTATCCCACTCTCTAGATACCCCTTAGCACGTAAAGGAATATTATTTGGGGGTCCAGCCATGGAGAAGAGTTTAGACACTAAGATAATATAAGGAACACACACATTATAAAGAAATCACATTAGGATTCTCTTTTTAAGCTGTTCCTTAAAACACTAGTGCTTAGGAAATCTATTGGAGGCAGAAGCAGTCAAGGGTAGCCTAGGGTTAGGGTTAGGCTTAGGGGTAGGCTTAGGGTACGGGTTCGGGGAGGGCTTCGGGTACGGCGTAGGGTATGGGTTAGGGTTAGGGTTAGGGTTAGTGTTAGGGTTAGGGCTCGGTTTAGGGTACGGGTTAGGATTAGGGTACGTGTTAGGGTTAGGGTAGGGGTTAGGGTTAGTGTATGCTTTAGGGTTAGGGTAGTGATTAAACCTATCCCACTCTCTAGATACCCCTTAGCACATAAAGGAATATTATTTTGGGGTCCAGCCATGGAGAAGAGTTTAGACACTAGGATAAGATAAGGAACACACCCATTATAAAGAAATCACATTAGGATTCTCTTTTTAAGCTGTTCCTTAAAACACCAGTGCTTAGGAAATCTATTGGAGGCAGAAGCAGTCAAGGGTAGCCTAGGGTTAGGGTTAGGCTTAGGGTTAGGCTTAGGGTACGGCTTAGGGTACGGGTTCGGGGAGGGTTTCGGGTACGGCGTAGGGTATGGGTTAGGGTTAGGGTTAGGGTTAGTGTTAGGGTTAGGGCTCGGTTTAGGGTACGGCTTAGGATTAGGATACGAGTTAGGGTTAGGGTAGGGGTTAGGGTTAGGGTACGCGTTACGGTTAGGGTAGTTATTAAACCTGTCCCACTCTCTAGATACCCCTTAGCACGTAAAGGAATATTATTTGGGGGTCCCGCCATGGAGAAGAGTTTAGACACTAGGATAAGATAAGGAACACACCAATTATAAAGAAATCACATTAGGATTCTCTTTTTAAGCTGTTCCTTAAAACACTAGTGCTTAGGAAATCTATTGGAGGCAGAAGCAGTCAAGGGTAGCCTAGGGTTAGGGTTAGGCTTAGGGTTAGGCTTAGGGTACGGCTAAAGGTACGGGTTCGGGGAGGGCTTCGGGTACGGCGTAGGGTATGGGTTAGGGTTAGCGTTAGTGTTAGGGTTAGGGCTCGGTTTAGGGTACGGGTTAGGATTAGGGTACGTGTTAGGGTTAGGGTAGGGGTTAGGGTTAGGGTACACGTTAGGGTTAGGGTAGTGATTAAACCTATCCCACTCTCTAGATACCCCTTAGCACATAAAGGAATATTATTTGGGGGTCCAGCCATGGATAAGAGTTTAGACACTATAATTAGATAAGGAACACACCCATTATAAAGAAATCACATTAGGATTCTCTTTTTAAGCTGTTCCTTAAAACACTAGTGCTTAGGAAATCTATTGGAGGCAGAAGCAGTCAAGGGTAGCCTAGGGTTAGGGTTAGGCTTAGGGTTAGGCTTACGGTACGGCTTAGGGTACGGGTTCGGGGAGGGCTTCGGGTACGGCGTAGGGTATGGGTTAGGGTTAGGGTTAGGTTTAGTGTTAGGGTTGGGGCTCGGTTTAGGGTACGGGTTAGGATTAGGGTACGTGTTAGTGTTAGGGTAGGGGTTAGCGTTAGGGTACGCGTTAGGGTTAGCGTAGTTATTAAACCTATCTCACTCTCTAGTTACCCCTTATCACGTAAAGGAATATTATTTGGGGGTCCCGCCATGGAGAAGAGTTTAGACACTAGGATAAGATAAGGAACACACCCATTATAAAGAAATCACATTAGGATTCTCTTTTTAAGCTGTTCCTTAAAACACTAGTGCTTAGGAAATCTATTGGAGGCAGAAGCAGTCAAGGGTAGCCTAGGGTTAGGCTTAGGATTAGGCTTAGGGTACGGCTTAGGGTACGGGTTCGGGGAGGGCTTCGGGTACGGCGTAGGGTATGGGTTAGGGTTAGGGTTAGGGTTAGTGTTAGGGTTAGGGCTCGGTTTAGGGTACGGGTTAGGATTAGGGTACGTGTTAGGGTTAGGGTAGGGGTTAGGGTTAGGGTACGTGTTATGGTTAGGGTAGTTATTAAACCTATCCCACTCTCTAGATACCCCTTAGCACGTAAAGGAATATTATTTGGGGGTCCAGCCATGGAGAAGAGTTTAGACACTAAGATAATATAAGGAACACACACATTATAAAGAAATCACATTAGGATTCTCTTTTTAAGCTGTTCCTTAAAACACTAGTGCTTAGGAAACCTATTGGAGGCAGTAGCAGTCAAGGGTAGCCTACGGTTAGGGTTAGGCTTAGGGTTAGGCTTAGGGTACGGCTTAGGGTACGGATTCGGGGAGGGATTCGGGTACGGCGTAGGGTATGGGTTAGGGTTAGGGTTAGGGTTAGTGTTAGGGTTAGGGCTCGGTTTAGGGTACGGGTTAGGATTAGGGTATGTGTTAGGGTTAGGGTAGGGGTTAGCGTTAGGGTACGCGTTAGGGTTAGGGTAGTTATTTAACCTATCCCACTCTCTAGTTACCCCTTAGCACGTAAAGGAATATTATTTGGGGGTCCAGCCATGGAGAAGAGTTTAGACACTAGGATAAGATAAGGAACACACCCATTATAAAGAAATCACATTAGGATTCTCTTTTTAAGCTGTTCCTTAAAACACCAGTGCTTAGGAAATCTATTGGAGGCAGAAGCAGTCAAGGGTAGCCTAGGGTTAGGGTTAGGCTTAGGGTTAGGCTTAGGGTACGGCTTAGGGTACGGGTTCGGGGAGGGTTTCGGGTACGGCGTAGGGTATGGGTTAGGGTTAGGGTTAGGGTTAGTGTTAGGGTTAGGGCTCGGTTTAGGGTACGGTTTAGGATTAGGGTACGTGTTAGGGTTAGGGTAGGGGTTAGGGTTAGGGTACGCGTTACGGTTAGGGTAGTTATTAAACCTGTCCCACTCTCTAGATACCCCTTAGCACGTAAAGGAATATTATTTGGGGGTCCCGCCATGGAGAAGAGTTTAGACACTAGGATAAGATAAGGAACACACCAATTATAAAGAAATCACATTAGGATTCTCTTTTTAAGCTGTTCCTTAAAACACTAGTGCTTAGGAAATCTATTGGAGGCAGAAGCAGTCAAGGGTAGCCTAGGGTTAGGGTTAGGCTTAGGGTTAGGCTTAGGGTACGGCTAAAGGTACGGGTTCGGGGAGGGCTTCGGGTACGGCGTAGGGTATGGGTTAGGGTTGGGTTAGCGTTAGTGTTAGGGTTAGGGCTCGGTTTAGGGTACGGGTTAGGATTAGGGTACGTGTTAGGGTTAGGGTAGGGGTTAGGGTTAGGGTACACGTTAGGGTTAGGGTAGTGATTAAACCTATCCCACTCTCTAGATACCCCTTAGCACATAAAGGAATATTATTTGGGGGTCCAGCCATGGATAAGAGTTTAGACACTATAATTAGATAAGGAACACACCCATTATAAAGAAATCACATTAGGATTCTCTTTTTAAGCTGTTCCTTAAAACACTAGTGCTTAGGAAATCTATTGGAGGCAGAAGCAGTCAAGGGTAGCCTAGGGTTAGGGTTAGGCTTAGGGTTAGGCTTAGGGTACGGCTTAGGGTACGTGTTCGGGGAGGGCTTCGGGTACGGCGTAGGGTATGGGTTAGGGTTAGGGTTAGGGTTAGTGTTAGGGTTAGGGCTCGGTTTAGGGTACGGGTTAGGATTAGGGTACGTGTTAGGGTTAGGGTAGGGGTTAGCGTTAGGGTACGTGTTACGGTTAGGGTAGTTATTAAACCTATCTCACTCTCTAGATACCCCTTAGCACGTAAAGGAATATTATTTGGGGGTCCAGCCATGGAGAAGAGTTTAGACACTAAGATAATATAAGGAACACACACATTATAAAGAAATCACATTAGGATTCTCTTTTTAAGCTGTTCCTTAAAACACTAGTGCTTAGGAAATCTATTGGAGGCAGAAGCAGTCAAGGGTAGCCTAGGGTTAGGGTTAGGCTTAGGGTTAGGCTTAGGGTACGGCTTAGGGTACGGGTTCGGGGAGGGCTTTGGGTACGGCGTAGGGTATGGGTTAGGGTTAGGGTTAGGGTTAGTGTTAGGGTTAGGGCTCGGTTTAGGGTACGGGTTAGGATTAGGGTACGTGTTAGGGTTAGGGTAGGGGTTAGCGTTAGGGTACGCGTTAGGGTTAGGGTAGTTATTAAACCTATCCCACTCTCTAGTTACCCCTTAGCACGTAAAGGAATATTATTTGGGGGTCCAGCCATGGAGAAGAGTTTAGACACTAGGATAAGATAAGGAACACACCCATTATAAAGAAATCACATTAGGATTCTCTTCTTAAGCTGTTCCTTAAAACACTAGTGCTTAGGAAATCTATTGGAGGCAGAAGCAGTCAAGGGTAGCCTAGGGTTAGGGTTAGGCTTAGGGTTAGGCTTAGGGTACGGCTTAGGGTACGGGTTCGGGGAGGGCTTCGGGTACGGCGTAGGGTATGGGTTAGGGTTAGGGTTAGGGTTAGTGTTAGGGTTAGGGCTCGGTTTAGGGTACGGGTTAGGATTAGGGTACGTGTTAGGGTTAGGGTAGGTGTTAGGGTTAGGGTACGCGTTACGGTTAGGGTAGTTATTAAACCTATCCCACTCTCTAGATACCCCTTAGCACGTAAAGGAATATTATTTGGGGGTCCAGCCATGGAGAAGAGTTTAGACACTAAGATAATATAAGGAACACACACATTATAAAGAAATCACATTACGATTCTCTTTTTAAGCTGTTCCTTAAAACACTAGTGCTTAGGAAATCTATTGGAGGCAGAAGCAGTCAAGGGTAGCCTAGGGTTAGGGTTAGGCTTAGGGGTAGGCTTACGGTACGGCTTAGGGTACGGTTTCGGGGAGGGCTTCGGGTACGGCGTAGGGTATGGGTTAGGGTTAGGGTTAGGGTTAGTGTTAGGGTTAGGGCTCGGTTTAGGGTACAGGTTAGGATTAGGGTACGTGTTAGGGTTAGGGTAGGGGTTAGGGTTAGTGTATGCGTTAGGGTTAGGGTAGTGATTAAACCTATCCCACTCTCTAGATACCCCTTAGCACATAAAGGAATATTATTTTGGGGTCCAGCCATGGAGAAGAGTTTAGACACTAGGATTAGATAAGGGACACACCCATTATAAAGAAATCACATTAGGATTCTCTTTTTAAGCTGTTCCTTAAAACACTAGTGCTTAGGAAATCTATTGGAGGCAGAAGCAGTCAAGGGTAGCCTAGGGTTAGGGTTAGGCTTAGGGTTAGGCTTAGGGTACGGCTTAGGGTACGGGTTCGGGGAGGGCTTCGGGTACGGCGTAGGGTATGGGTTAGGGTTAGGGTTAGGGTTAGTGTTAGGGTTAGGGCTCAGTTTAGGGTACGGGTTAGGATTAGGGTACGTGTTAGGGTTAGGGCAGGGGTTAGGGTTAGGGTACCCGTTAGGGTTAGGGTAGTTATTAAACCTATCCCACTCTCTAGATACCCCTTAGCACGTAAAGGAATATTATTTGGGGGTCCAGCCATGGAGAAGAGTTTAGACACTAAGATAATATAAGGAACACACACATTATAAAGAAATCACATTAGGATTCTCTTTTTAAGCTGTTCCTTAAAACACTAGTGCTTAGGAAATCTATTGGAGGCAGAAGCAGTCAAGGGTAGCCTAGGGTTAGAGTTAGGCTTAGGGTACGGCTTAGGGTACGGGTTCGGGGAGGGCTTTGGGTATAGCGTAGGGTATGGGTTAGGGTTAGGGTTAGGGTTAGTGTTAGGGTTAAGTCTCGGTTTAGGGTACGGGTTAGGATTAGGGTACGTGTTAGGGTTAGGGTAGGGGTTAGCGTTAGGGTACGCGTTAGGGTTAGGGTAGTTATTAAACCTATCCCACTCTCTAGTTACCCCTTAGCACGTAAAGGAATATTATTTGGGGGTCCAGGCATGGAGAAGAGTTTAGACACTAGGATAAGATAAGGAACACACCCATTATAAAGAAATCACATTAGGATTCTCTTCTTAAGCTGTTCCTTAAAACACTAGTGCTTAGGAAATCTATTGGAGGCAGAAGCAGTCAAGGGTAGCCTAGGGTTAGGGTTAGGCTTAGGGTTAGGCTTAGGGTATGGCTTAGGGTACGGGTTCGGGGAGGGCTTCGGGTACGGCGTAGGGTATGGGTTAGGGTTAGTGTTAGGGTTAGTGTTAGGGTTAGGGCTCGGTTTAGGGTACGGGTTAGGATTAGGGTACATGTTAGGGTTAGGGTAGGTGTTAGGGTTAGGGTACGCGTTAGGGTTAGGGTAGTTATTAAACCTATCCCACTCTCTAGATACCCCTTAGCACGTAAAGGAATATTATTTGGGGGTCCAGCCATGGAGAAGAGTTTAGACACTAAGATAATATAAGGAACACACACATTATAAAGAAATCACATTAGGATTCTCTTTTTAAGCTGTTCCTTAAAACACTAGTGCTTAGGAAATCTATTGGAGGCAGAAGCAGTCAAGGGTAGCCTAGGGTTAGGGTTAGGCTTAGGGGTAGGCTTAGGGTACGGGTTCGGGGAGGGCTTCGGGTACGGCGTAGGGTATGGGTTAGGGTTAGGGTTAGCGTTAGTGTTAGGGTTAGGGCTCGGTTTAGGGTACGGGTTAGGATTAGGGTACGTGTTAGGGTTAGGGTAGGGGTTAGGGTTAGGGTACACGTTAGGTTTAGGGTAGTGATTAAACCTATACCACTCTCTAGATGCCCCTTAGCACATAAAGGAATATTATTTGGGGGTCCAGCCATGGATAAGAGTTTAGACACTATAATTAGATAAGGAACACACCCATTATAAAGAAATCACATTAGGATTCTCTTTTTAAGCTGTTCCTTAAAACACTAGTGCTTAGGAAATCTATTGGAGGCAGAAGCAGTCAAGGGTAGCCTAGGGTTAGGGTTAGGCTTAGGGTTAGGCTTAGGGTACGGCTTAGGGTACGGGTTCGGGGAGGGCTTTGGGTACGGCGTAGGGTATGGGTTAGGGTTAGGGTTAGGGTTAGTGTTAGGGTTAGGGCTCGCTTTAGGGTACGGGTTAGGATTAGGGTACGTGTTAGGGTTAGGGTAGGGGTTAGCGTTAGGGTACGCGTTAGGGTTAGGGTAGTTATTAAACCTATCCCACTCTCTAGTTACCCCTTAGCACGTAAAGGAATATTATTTGGGGGTCCAGCCATGGAGAAGAGTTTAGACACTAGGATAAGATAAGGAACACACCCATTATAAAGAAATCACATTAGGATTCTCTTCTTAAGCTGTTCCTTAAAACACTAGTGCTTAGGAAATCTATTGGAGGCAGAAGCAGTCAAGGGTAGCCTAGGGTTAGGGTTAGGCTTAGGGTTAGGCTTAGGGTACGGCTTAGGGTACGGGTTCGGGGAGGGCTTCGGGTACGGCGTAGGGTATGGGTTAGGGTTAGGGTTAGGGTTAGTGTTAGGGTTAGGGCTCGGTTTAGGGTACAGGTTAGGATTAGGGTACGTGTTAGGGTTAGGGTAGGGGTTAGGGTTAGTGTATGCGTTAGGGTTAGGGTAGTGATTAAACCTATCCCACTCTCTAGATACCCCTTAGCACATAAAGGAATATTATTTTGGGGTCCAGCCATGGAGAAGAGTTTAGACACTAGGATTAGATAAGGGACACACCCAGTATAAAGAAATCACATTAGGATTCTCTTTTTAAGCTGTTCCTTAAAACACTAGTGCTTAGGAAATCTATTGGAGGCAGAAGCAGTCAAGGGTAGCCTAGGGTTAGGGTTAGGCTTAGGGTTAGGCTTAGGGTACGGCTTAGGGTACGGTTTCGGGGAGGGCTTCGGGTACGGCGTAGGGTATGGGTTAGGGTTAGGGTTAGGGTTAGTGTTAGGGTTAGGGCTCAGTTTAGGGTACGGGTTAGGATTAGGGTACGTGTTAGGGTTAGGGCAGGGGTTAGGGTTAGGGTACCCGTTAGGGTTAGGGTAGTTATTAAACCTATCCCACTCTCTAGATACCCCTTAGCACGTAAAGGAATATTATTTGGGGGTCCAGCCATGGAGAAGAGTTTAGACACTAAGATAATATGAGGAACACACACATTATAAAGAAATCACATTAGGATTCTCTTTTTAAGCTGTTCCTTAAAACACTAGTGCTTAGGAAATCTATTGGAGGCAGAAGCAGTCAAGGGTAGCCTAGGGTTAGGGTTAGGCTTAGGGTACGGCTTAGGGTACGGGTTCGGGGAGGGCTTTGGGTATAGCGTAGGGTATGGGTTAGGGTTAGGGTTAGGGTTAGTGTTAGGGTTAAGTCTCGGTTTAGGGTACGGGTTAGGATTAGGGTACGTGTTAGGGTTAGGGTAGGGGTTAGCGTTAGGGTACGCGTTAGGGTTAGGGTAGTTATTAAACCTATCCCACTCTCTAGTTACCCCTTAGCACGTAAAGGAATATTATTTGGGGGTCCAGGCATGGAGAAGAGTTTAGACACTAGGATAAGATAAGGAAAACACCCATTATAAAGAAATCACATTAGAATTCTCTTCTTAAGCTGTTCCTTAAAACACTAGTGCTTAGGAAATCTATTGGAGGCAGAAGCAGTCAAGGGTAGCCTAGGGTTAGGGTTAGGCTTAGGGTTAGGCTTAGGGTATGGGTTAGGGTACGGGTTCGGGGAGGGCTTCGGGTACGGCGTAGGGTATGGGTTAGTGTTAGTGTTAGGGTTAGTGTTAGGGTTAGGGCTCGGTTTAGGGTACGGGTTAGGATTAGGGTACGTGTTAGGGTTAGGGTAGGTGTTAGGGTTAGGGTACGCGTTAGGGTTAGGGTAGTTATTAAACCTATCCCACTCTCTAGATACCCCTTAGCACGTAAAGGAATATTATTTGGGGGTCCAGCCATGGAGAAGAGTTTAGACACTAAGATAATATAAGGAACACACACATTATAAAGAAATCACATTAGGATTCTCTTTTTAAGCTGTTCCTTAAAACACTAGTGCTTAGGAAATCTATTGGAGGCAGAAGCAGTCAAGGGTAGCCTAGGGTTAGGGTTAGGCTTAGGGGTAGGCTTAGGGTACGGGTTCGGGGAGGGCTTCGGGTACGGCGTAGGGTATGGGTTAGGGTTAGGGTTAGGGTTAGTGTTAGGGTTAGGGCTCGGTTTAGGGTACGGTTTAGGATTAGGGTACGTGTTAGGGTTAGGGTAGGGGTTAGGGTTAGTGTATGCGTTAGGGTTAGGGTAGTGATTAAACCTATCCCACTCTCTAGATACCCCTTAGCACATAAAGGAATATTATTTTGGGGTCCAGCCATGGAGAAGAGTTTAGACACTAGGATAAGATAAGGAACACACCCATTATAAAGAAATCACATTAGGATTCTCTTTTTAAGCTGTTCCTTAAAACACCAGTGCTTAGGAAATCTATTGGAGGCAGAAGCAGTCAAGGGTAGCCTAGGGTTAGGGTTAGGCTTAGGGTTAGGCTTAGGGTACGGCTTAGGGTAAGGGTTCGGGGAGGGTTTCGGGTACGGCGTAGGGTATGGGTTAGGGTTAGGGTTAGGGTTAGTGTTAGGGTTAGGGCTCGGTTTAGGGTACGGCTTAGGATTAGGGTACGAGTTAGGGTTAGGGTAGGGGTTAGGGTTAGGGTACGCGTTACGGTTAGGGTAGTTATTAAACCTGTCCCAATCTCTAGATACCCCTTAGCACGTAAAGGAATATTATTTGGGGGTCCCGCCATGGAGAAGAGTTTAGACACTAGGATAAGATAAGGAACACACCAATTATAAAGAAATCACATTAGGATTCTCTTTTTAAGCTGTTCCTTAAAACACTAGTGCTTAGGAAATCTATTGGAGGCAGAAGCAGTCAAGGGTAGCCTAGGGTTAGGGTTAGGCTTAGGGGTAGGCTTAGGGTACGGGTTCGGGGAGGGCTTCGGGTACGGCGTAGGGTATGGGTTAGGGTTAGGGTTAGGGTTAGTGTTAGGGTTAGGGCTCGGTTTAGGGTACGGTTTAGGATTAGGGTACGTGTTAGGGTTAGGGTAGGGGTTAGGGTTAGTGTATGCGTTAGGGTTAGGGTAGTGATTAAACCTATCCCACTCTCTAGATACCCCTTAGCACATAAAGGAATATTATTTTGGGGTCCAGCCATGGAGAAGAGTTTAGACACTAGGATAAGATAAGGAACACACCCATTATAAAGAAATCACATTAGGATTCTCTTTTTAAGCTGTTCCTTAAAACACCAGTGCTTAGGAAATCTATTGGAGGCAGAAGCAGTCAAGGGTAGCCTAGGGTTAGGGTTAGGCTTAGGGTTAGGCTTAGGGTACGGCTTAGGGTAAGGGTTCGGGGAGGGTTTCGGGTACGGCGTAGGGTATGGGTTAGGGTTAGGGTTAGGGTTAGTGTTAGGGTTAGGGCTCGGTTTAGGGTACGGCTTAGGATTAGGGTACGAGTTAGGGTTAGGGTAGGGGTTAGGGTTAGGGTACGCGTTACGGTTAGGGTAGTTATTAAACCTGTCCCAATCTCTAGATACCCCTTAGCACGTAAAGGAATATTATTTGGGGGTCCCGCCATGGAGAAGAGTTTAGACACTAGGATAAGATAAGGAACACACCAATTATAAAGAAATCACATTAGGATTCTCTTTTTAAGCTGTTCCTTAAAACACTAGTGCTTAGGAAATCTATTGGAGGCAGAAGCAGTCAAGGGTAGCCTAGGGTTAGGGTTAGGCTTAGGGTTAGGCTTAGGGTACGGCTAAAGTTACGGGTTCGGGGAGGGCTTCGGGTACGGCGTAGGGTATGGGTTAGGGTTAGGGTTAGCGTTAGTGTTAGGGTTAGGGCTCGGTTTAGGGTACGGGTTAGGATTAGGGTACGTGTTAGGGTTAGGGTAGGGGTTAGGGTTAGGGTACACGTTAGGGTTAGGGTAGTGATTAAACCTATCCCACTCTCTAGATACCCCTTAGCACATAAAGGAATATTATTTGGGGGTCCAGCCATGGATAAGAGTTTAGACACTATAATTAGATAAGGAACACACCCATTATAAAGAAATCACATTAGGATTCTCTTTTTAAGCTGTTCCTTAAAACACTAGTGCTTAGGAAATCTATTGGAGGCAGAAGCAGTCAAGGGTAGCCTAGGGTTAGGGTTAGGCTTAGGGTTAGGCTTAGGGTACGGCTTAGGGTACGTGTTCGGGGAGGGCTTCGGGTACGGCGTAGGGTATGGGTTAGGGTTAGGGTTAGGGTTAGTGTTAGGGTTAGGGCTCGGTTTAGGGTACGGGTTAGGATTAGAGTACGTGTTAGGGTTAGGGTAGGGGTTAGCGTTAGGGTACGCGTTACGGTTAGGGTAGTTATTAAAACTATCTCACTCTCTAGATACCCCTTAGCACGTAAAGGAATATTATTTGGGGGTCCAGCCATGGAGAAGAGTTTAGACACTAAGATAATATAAGGAACACACACATTATAAAGAAATCACATTAGGATTCTCTTTTTAAGCTGTTCCTTAAAACACTAGTGCTTAGGAAATCTATTGGAGGCAGAAGCAGTCAAGGGTAGCCTAGGGTTAGGGTTAGGCTTAGGGTTAGGCTTAGGGTATGGCTTAGGGTACGGGTTCGGGGAGGGCTTTGGGTACGGCGTAGGGTATGGGTTAGGGTTAGGGTTAGGGTTAGTGTTAGGGTTAGGGCTCGCTTTAGGGTACGGGTTAGGATTAGGGTACGTGTTAGGGTTAGGGTAGGGGTTAGCGTTAGGGTACGCGTTAGGGTTAGGGTAGTTATTAAACCTATCCCACTCTCTAGTTACCCCTTAGCACGTAAAGGAATATTATTTGGGGGTCCAGCCATGGAGAAGAGTTTAGACACTAGGATAAGATAAGGAACACACCCATTATAAAGAAATCACATTAGGATTCTCTTCTTAAGCTGTTCCTTAAAACACTAGTGCTTAGGAAATCTATTGGAGGCAGAAGCATTCAAGGGTAGCCTAGGGTTAGGGTTAGGCTTAGGGTTAGGCTTAGGGTACGGCTTAGGGTACGGGTTCGGGGAGGGCTTCGGGTACGGCGTAGGGTATGGGTTAGGGTTAGGGTTAGGGTTAGTGTTAGGGTTAGGGCTCGGTTTAGGGTACGGGTTAGGATTAGGGTACGTGTTAGGGTTAGGGTAGGTGTTAGGGTTAGGGTACGCGTTACGGTTAGGGTAGTTATTAAACCTATCCCACTCTCTAGATACCACTTAGCACGTAAAGGAATATTATTTGGGGGTCCAGCCATGGAGAAGAGTTTAGACACTAAGATAATATAAGGAACACACACATTATAAAGAAATCACATTACGATTCTCTTTTTAAGCTGTTCCTTAAAACACTAGTGCTTAGGAAATCTATTGGAGGCAGAAGCAGTCAAGGGTAGCCTAGGGTTAGGGTTAGGCTTAGGGGTAGGCTTACGGTACGGCTTAGGGTACGGGTTCGGGGAGGGCTTCGGGTACGGCGTAGGGTATGGGTTAGGGTTAGGGTTAGGGTTAGTGTTAGGGTTAGGGCTCGGTTTAGGGTACAGGTTAGGATTAGGGTACGTGTTAGGGTTAGGGTAGGGGTTAGGGTTAGTGTATGCGTTAGGGTTAGGGTAGTGATTAAACCTATCCCACTCTCTAGATACCCCTTAGCACATAAAGGAATATTATTTTGGGGTCCAGCCATGGAGAAGAGTTTAGACACTAGGATTAGATAAGGGACACACCCATTATAAAGAAATCACATTAGGATTCTATTTTTAAGCTGTTCCTTAAAACACTAGTGCTTAGGAAATCTATTGGAGGCAGAAGCAGTCAAGGGTAGCCTAGGGTTAGGGTTAGGCTTAGGGTTAGGCTTAGGGTACGGCTTAGGGTACGGGTTCTGGGAGGGCTTCGGGTACGGCGTAGGGTATGGGTTAGGGTTAGGGTTAGGGTTAGTGTTAGGGTTAGGGCTCAGTTTAGGGTACGGGTTAGGATTAGGGTACGTGTTAGGGTTAGGGCAGGGGTTAGGGTTAGGGTACCCGTTAGGGTTAGGGTAGTTATTAAACCTATCCCACTCTCTAGATACCCCTTAGCACGTAAAGGAATATTATTTGGGGGTCCAGCCATGGAGAAGAGTTTAGACACTAAGATAATATAAGGAACACACACATTATAAAGAAATCACATTAGGATTCTCTTTTTAAGCTGTTCCTTAAAACACTAGTGCTTAGGAAATCTATTGGAGGCAGAAGCAGTCAAGGGTAGCCTAGGGTTAGGGTTAGGCTTAGGGGTAGGCTTAGGGTACGGGTTCGGGGAGGGCTTCGGGTACGGCGTAGGGTATGGGTTAGGGTTAGGTTTAGGGTTAGTGTTAGGGTTAGGGCTCGGTTTAGGGTACGGGTTAGGATTAGGGTACGTGTTAGGGTTAGGGTAGGGGTTAGGGTTAGTGTATGCGTTAGGGTTAGGGTAGTGATTAAACCTATCCCACTCTCTAGATACCCCTTAGCACATAAAGGAATATTATTTTGGGGTCCAGCCATGGAGAAGAGTTTAGACACTAGGATAAGATAAGGAACACACCCATTATAAAGAAATCACATTAGGATTCTCTTTTTAAGCTGTTCCTTAAAACACCAGTGCTTAGGAAATCTATTGGAGGCAGAAGCAGTCAAGGGTAGCCTAGGGTTAGGGTTAGGCTTAGGGTTAGGCTTAGGGTACGGCTTAGGGTACGGGTTCGGGGAGGGTTTCGGGTACGGCGTAGGGTATGGGTTAGGGTTAGGGTTAGGGTTAGTGTTAGGGTTAGGGCTCGGTTTAGGGTACGGCTTAGGATTAGGGTACGAGTTAGGGTTAGGGTAGGGGTTAGGGTTAGGGTACGCGTTACGGTTAGGGTAGTTATTAAACCTGTCCCACTCTCTAGATACCCCTTAGCAGGTAAAGGAATATTATTTGGGGGTCCCGCCATGGAGAAGAGTTTAGACACTAGGATAAGATAAGGAACACACCAATTATAAAGAAATCACATTAGGATTCTCTTTTTAAGCTGTTCCTTAAAACACTAGTGCTTAGGAAATCTATTGGAGGCAGAAGCAGTCAAGGGTAGCCTAGGGTTAGGGTTAGGCTTAGGGTTAGGCTTAGGGTACGGCTAAAGGTACGGGTTCGGGGAGGGCTTCGGGTACGGCGTAGGGTATGGGTTAGGGTTAGGGTTAGCGTTAGTGTTAGGGTTAGGGCTCGGTTTAGGGTACGGGTTAGGATTAGGGTATGTGTTAGGGTTAGGGTAGGGGTTAGGGTTAGGGTACACGTTAGGGTTAGGGTAGTGATTAAACCTATCCCACTCTCTAGATACCCCTTAGCACATAAAGGAATATTATTTGGGGGTCCAGCCATGGATAAGAGTTTAGACACTATAATTAGATAAGGAACACACCCATTATAAAGAAATCACATTAGGATTCTCTTTTTAAGCTGTTCCTTAAAACACTAGTGCTTAGGAAATCTATTGGAGGGAGAAGCATTCAAGGGTAGCCTAGGGTTAGGGTTAGGCTTAGGGTTAGGCTTAGGGTACGGCTTAGGGTACGTGTTCGGGGAGGGCTTCGGGTACGGCGTAGGGTATGGGTTAGGGTTAGGGTTAGGGTTAGTGTTAGGGTTAGGGCTCGGTTTAGGGTACGGGTTAGGATTAGGGTACGTGTTAGGGTTAGGGTAGGGGTTAGCGTTAGGGTACGCGTTACGGTTAGGGTAGTTATTAAACCTATCTCACTCTCTAGATACCCCTTAGCACGTAAAGGAATATTATTTGGGGGTCCAGCCATGGAGAAGAGTTTAGACACTAAGATAATATAAGGAACACACACATTATAAAGAAATCACATTAGGATTCTCTTTTTAAGCTGTTCCTTAAAACACTAGTGCTTAGCAAATCTATTGGAGGCAGAAGCAGTCAAGGGTAGCCTAGGGTTAGGGTTAGGCTTAGGGTTAGGCTTAGGGTACGGCTTAGGGTACGGGTTCGGGGAGGGCTTTGGGTACGGCGTAGGGTATGGGTTAGGGTTAGGGTTAGGGTTAGTGTTAGGGTTAGGGCTCGGTTTAGGGTACGGGTTAGGATTAGGGTACGTGTTAGGGTTAGGGTAGGGGTTAGCGTTAGGGTACGCGTTAGGGTTAGGGTAGTTATTAAACCTATCCCACTCTCTAGTTACCCCTTAGCACGTAAAGGAATATTATTTGGGGGTCCAGCCATGGAGAAGAGTTTAGACACTAGGATAAGATAAGGAACACACCCATTATAAAGAAATCACATTAGGATTCTCTTCTTAAGCTGTTCCTTAAAACACTAGTGCTTAGGAAATCTATTGGAGGCAGAAGCAGTCAAGGGTAGCCTAGGGTTAGGGTTAGGCTTAGGGTTAGGCTTAGGGTACGGCTTAGGGTACGGGTTCGGGGAGGGCTTCGGGTACGGCGTAGGGTATGGGTTAGGGTTAGGGTTAGGGTTAGTGTTAGGGTTAGGGCTCGGTTTAGGGTACGGCTTAGGATTAGGGTACGAGTTAGGGTTAGGGTAGGGGTTAGGGTTAGGGTACGCGTTACGGTTAGGGTAGTTATTAAACCTGTCCCACTCTCTAGATACCCCTTAGCACGTAAAGGAATATTATTTGGGGGTCCAGCCATGGAGAAGAGTTTAGACACTAAGATAATATAAGGAACACACCAATTATAAAGAAATCACATTAGGATTCTCTTTTTAAGCTGTTCCTTAAAACACTAGTGCTTAGGAAATCTATTGGAGGCAGAAGCAGTCAAGGGTAGCCTAGGGTTAGGGTTAGGCTTAGGGGTAGGCTTAGGGTACGGCTAAAGGTACGGGTTCGGGGAGGGCTTCGGGTACGGCGTAGGGTATGGGTTAGGGTTAGGGTTAGGGTTAGTGTTAGGGTTAGGGCTCGGTTTAGGGTACGGGTTAGGATTAGGGTACGTGTTAGGGTTAGGGTAGGGGTTAGGGTTAGTGTACGCGTTAGGGTTAGGGTAGTGATTAAACCTATCCCACTCTCTAGATACCCCTTAGCACATAAAGGAATATTATTTGGGGGTCCAGCCATGGAGAAGAGTTTAGACACTAGGATTAGATAAGGGACACACCCATTATAAAGAAATCACATTAGGATTCTCTTTTTAAGCTGTTCCTTAAAACACTAGTGCTTAGGAAATCTATTGGAGGCAGAAGCAGTCAAGGGTAGCCTAGGGTTAGGGTTAGGCTTAGGGTTAGGCTTAGGGTACGGCTTAGGGTACGGGTTTGGGGAGGGCTTCGGATACGGCGTAGGGTATGGGTTAGAGTTAGGGTTAGGGTTAGTGTTAGGGTTAGGGCTCGGTTTAGGGTACGGGTTAGAATTAGGGTACGTGTTAGGGTTAGGGTAGGGGTTAGCGTTAGGGTACGCGTTAGGGTTAGCGTAGTTATTAAACCTATCTCACTCTCTAGTTACCCCTTAGCACGTAAAGGAATATTATTTGGGGGTCCCGCCATGGAGAAGAGTTTAGACACTAGGATAAGATAAGGAACACACCCATTATAAAGAAATCACATTAGGATTCTCTTTTTAAGCTGTTCCTTAAAACACTAGTGCTTAGGAAATCTATTGGAGGCAGAAGCAGTCAAGGGTAGCCTAGGGTTAGGGTTAGGCTTAGGGTTAGGCTTAGGGTACGGCTTAGGGTACGGGTTCGGGGAGGGCTTCGGGTACGGCGTAGGGTATGGGTTAGGGTTAGAGTTAGGGTTAGTGTTAGGGTTAGGGCTCGGTTTAGGGTACGGGTTAGGATTAGGGTACGTGTTAGGGTTAGGGTAGGGGTTAGCGTTAGGGTACGCGTTACGGTTAGGGTAGTTATTAAACCTATCTCACTCTCTAGATACCCCTTAGCACGTAAAGGAATATTATTTGGGGGTCCAGCCATGGAGAAGAGTTTAGACACTAAGATAATATAAGGAACACACCCATTATAAAGAAATCACATTAGGATTCTCTTCTTAAGCTGTTCCTTAAAACACTAGTGCTTAGGAAATCTATTGGAGGCAGAAGCAGTCAAGGGTAGCCTAGGGTTAGGGTTAGGCTTAGGGTTAGGCTTAGGGTACGGCTAAAGGTACGGGTTCGGGGAGGGCTTCGGGTACGGCGTAGGGTATGGGTTAGGGTTAGGGTTAGGGTTAGTGTTAGGGTTAGGGCTCGGTTTAGGGTACGGGTTAGGATTAGGGTACGTGTTAGGGTTAGGGTAGGGGTTAGGGTTAGGGTACACGTTAGGGTTAGGGTAGTGATTAAACCTATCCCACTCTCTAGATACCCCTTAGCACATAAAGGAATATTATTTGGGGGTCCAGCCATGGATAAGAGTTTAGACACTATAATTAGATAAGGAACACACCCATTATAAAGAAATCACATTAGGATTCTCTTTTTAAGCTGTTCCTTAAAACACTAGTGCTTAGGAAATCTATTGGAGGCAGAAGCAGTCAAGGGTAGCCTAGGGTTAGGGTTAGGCTTAGGGTTAGGCTTAGGGTACGGCTTAGGGTACGTGTTCGGGGAGGGCTTCGGGTACGGCGTAGGGTATGGGTTAGGGTTAGGGTTAGGGTTAGTGTTAGGGTTAGGGCTCGGTTTAGGGTACGGGTTAGGATTAGGGTACGTGTTAGGGTTAGGGTAGGGGTTAGCGTTAGGGTACGCGTTACGGTTAGGGTAGTTATTAAACCTATCTCACTCTCTAGATACCCCTTAGCACGTAAAGGAATATTATTTGGGGGTCCAGCCATGGAGAAGAGTTTAGACACTAAGATAATATAAGGAACACACACATTATAAAGAAATCACATTAGGATTCTCTTTTTAAGCTGTTCCTTAAAACACTAGTGCTTAGCAAATCTATTGGAGGCAGAAGCAGTCAAGGGTAGCCTAGGGTTAGGGTTAGGCTTAGGGTTAGGCTTAGGGTACGGCTTAGGGTACGGGTTCGGGGAGGGCTTTGGGTACGGCGTAGGGTATGGGTTAGGGTTAGGGTTAGGGTTAGTGTTAGGGTTAGGGCTCGGTTTAGGGTACGGGTTAGGATTAGGGTACGTGTTAGGGTTAGGGTAGGGGTTAGCGTTAGGGTACGCGTTAGGGTTAGGGTAGTTATTAAACCTATCCCACTCTCTAGTTACCCCTTAGCACGTAAAGGAATATTATTTGGGGGTCCAGCCATGGAGAAGAGTTTAGACACTAGGATAAGATAAGGAACACACCCATTATAAAGAAATCACATTAGGATTCTCTTCTTAAGCTGTTCCTTAAAACACTAGTGCTTAGGAAATCTATTGGAGGCAGAAGCAGTCAAGGGTAGCCTAGGGTTAGGGTTAGGCTTAGGGTTAGGCTTAGGGTACGGCTTAGGGTACGGGTTCGGGGAGGGCTTCGGGTATGGCGTAGGGTATGGGTTAGGGTTAGGGTTAGGGTTAGTGTTAGGGTTAGGGCTCGGTTTAGGGTACGGGTTAGGATTAGGGTACGTGTTAGGGTTAGGGTAGGGGTTAGCGTTAGGGTACGTGTTAGGGTTAGGGTAGTTATTAAACCTATCCCACTCTCTAGATACCCCTTAGCACGTAAAGGAATATTATTTGGGGGTCCAGCCATGGAGAAGAGTTTAGACACTAAGATAATATAAGGAACACACACATTATAAAGAAATCACATTAGGATTCTCTTTTTAAGCTGTTCCTTAAAACACTAGTGCTTAGGAAATCTATTGGAGGCAGAAGCAGTCAAGGGTAGCCTAGGGTTAGGGTTAGGCTTAGGGGTAGGCTTAGGGTACGGCTTAGGGTACGGGTTCGGGGAGGGCTTCGGGTACGGCGTAGGGTATGGGTTAGGGTTAGGGTTAGGGTTAGTGTTAGGGTTAGGGCTCAGTTTAGGGTACAGGTTAGGATTAGGGTACGTGTTAGGGTTAGGGTAGGGTTTAGGGTTAGTGTATGCGTTAGGGTTAGGGTAGTGATTAAACCTATCCCACTCTCCAGATACCCCTTAGCACATAAAGGAATATTATTTTGGGGTCCAGCCATGGAGAAGAGTTTAGACACTAGGATTAGATAAGGGACACACCCATTATAAAGAAATCACATTAGGATTCTCTTTTTAAGCTGTTCCTTAAAACACTAGTGCTTAGGAAATCTATTGGAGGCAGAAGCAGTCAAGGGTAGCCTAGGGTTAGGGTTAGGCTTAGGGTTAGGCTTAGGGTACGGCTTAGGGTACGGGTTCGGGGAGGGCTTCGAGTACGGCGTAGGGTATGGGTTAGGGTTAGGGTTAGGGTTAGTGTTAGGGTTAGGGCTCAGTTTAGGGTACGGGTTAGGATTAGGGTACGTGTCAGGGTTAGGGCAGGGGTTAGGGTTAGTGTACCCGTAAGGGTTAGGGTAGTTATTAAACCTATCCCACTCTCTAGATACCCCTTAGCACGTAAAGGAATATTATTTGGGGGTCCAGCCATGGAGAAGAGTTTAGACACTAAGATAATATAAGGAACACACACATTATAAAGAAATCACATTAGGATTCTCTTTTTAAGCTGTTCCTTAAAACACTAGTGCTTAGGAAATCTATTGGAGGCAGAAGCAGTCAAGGGTAGCCTAGGGTTAGGGTTAGGCTTAGGGTACGGCTTAGGGTACGGGTTCGGGGAGGGCTTTGGGTATAGCGTAGGGTATGGGTTAGGGTTAGGGTTAGGGTTAGTGTTAGGGTTAAGTCTCGGTTTAGGGTACGGGTTAGGATTAGGGTACGTGTTAGGGTTAGGGTAGGGGTTAGCGTTAGGGTACGTGTTAGGGTTAGGGTAGTTATTAAACCTATCCCACTCTCTAGTTACCCCTTAGCACGTAAAGGAATATTATTTGGGGGTCCAGGCATGGAGAAGAGTTTAGACACTAGGATAAGATAAGGAACACACCCATTATAAAGAAATCACATTAGGATTCTCTTCTTAAGCTGTTCCTTAAAACACTAGTGCTTAGGAAATCTATTGGAGGCAGAAGCAGTCAAGGGTAGCCTAGGGTTAGGGTTAGGCTTAGGGTTAGGCTTAGGGTATGGCTTAGGGTACGGGTTCGGGGAGGGCTTCGGGTACGGCGTAGGGTATGGGTTAGGGTTAGTGTTAGGGTTAGTGTTAGGGTTAGGGCTCGGTTTAGGGTACGGGTTAGGATTAGGTTACGTGTTAGGGTTAGGGTAGGTGTTAGGGTTAGGGTACGCGTTACGGTTAGGGTAGTTATTAAACCTATCCCACTCTCTAGATACCCCTTAGCACGTAAAGGAATATTATTTGGGGGTCCAGCCATGGAGAAGAGTTTAGACACTAAGATAATATAAGGAACACACACATTATAAAGAAATCACATTAGGATTCTCTTTTTAAGCTGTTCCTTAAAACACTAGTGCTTAGGAAATCTATTGGAGGCAGAAGCAGTCAAGGGTAGCCTAGGGTTAGGGTTAGGCTTAGGGGTAGGCTTAGGGTACGGGTTCGGGGAGGGCTTCGGGTACGGCGTAGGGTATGGGTTAGGGTTAGGGTTAGGGTTAGTGTTAGGGTTAGGGCTCGGTTTAGGGTACGGGTTAGGATTAGGGTACGTGTTAGGGTTAGGGTAGGGGTTAGGGTTAGTGTATGCATTAGGGTTAGGGTAGTGTTTAAACCTATCCCACTCTCTAGATACCCCTTAGCACATAAAGGAATATTATTTTGGGGTCCAGCCTTGGAGAAGAGTTTAGACACTAGGATAAGATAAGGAACACACCCATTATAAAGAAATCACATTAGGATTCTCTTCTTAAGCTGTTCCTTAAAACACTAGTGCTTAGGAAATCTATTGGAGGCAGAAGCAGTCAAGGGTAGCCTAGGGTTAGGGTTAGGCTTAGGGTTAGGCTTAGGGTACGGCTTAGGGTACGGGTTCGGGGAGGGCTTCGGGTACGGCGTAGGGTATGGGTTAGGGTTAGGGTTAGGGTTAGTGTTAGGGTTAGGGCTCGGTTTAGGGTACGGCTTAGGATTAGGGTACGAGTTAGGGTTAGGGTAGGGGTTAGGGTTAGGGTACGCGTTACGGTTAGGGTAGTTATTAAACCTGTCCCACTCTCTAGATACCCCTTAGCACGTAAAGGAATATTATTTGGGGGTCCCGCCATGGAGAAGAGTTTAGACACTAGGATAAGATAAGGAACACACCAATTATAAAGAAATCACATTAGGATTCTCTTTTTAAGCTGTTCCTTAAAACACTAGTGCTTAGGAAATCTATTGGAGGCAGAAGCAGTCAAGGGTAGCCTAGGGTTAGGGTTAGGCTTAGGGTTAGGCTTAGGGTACGGCTAAAGGTACGGGTTCGGGGAGGGCTTCGGGTACGGCGTAGGGTATGGGTTAGGGTTAGGGTTAGCGTTAGTGTTAGGGTTAGGGCTCGGTTTAGGGTACGGGTTAGGATTAGGGTACGTGTTAGGGTTAGGGTAAGGGTTAGGGTTAGGGTACACGTTAGGGTTAGGGTAGTGATTAAACCTATCCCACTCTCTAGATACCCCTTAGCACATAAAGGAATATTATTTGGGGGTCCAGCCATGGATAAGAGTTTAGACACTATAATTAGATAAGGAACACACCCATTATAAAGAAATCACATTAGGATTCTCTTTTTAAGCTGTTCCTTAAAACACTAGTGCTTAGGAAATCTATTGGAGGCAGAAGCAGTCAAGGGTAGCCTAGGGTTAGGGTTAGGCTTAGGGTTAGGCTTAGGGTACGGCTTAGGGTACGTGTTCGGGGAGGGCTTCGGGTACGGCGTAGGGTATGGGTTAGGGTTAGAGTTAGGGTTAGTGTTAGGGTTAGGGCTCGGTTTAGGGTACGGGTTAGGATTAGGGTACGTGTTAGGGTTAGGGTAGGGGTTAGCGTTAGGGTACGCGTTACGGTTAGGGTAGTTATTAAACCTATCTCACTCTCTAGATACCCCTTAGCACGTAAAGGAATATTATTTGGGGGTCCAGCCATGGAGAAGAGTTTAGACACTAAGATAATATAAGGAACACACACATTATAAAGAAATCACATTAGGATTCTCTTTTTAAGCTGTTCCTTAAAACACTAGTGCTTAGCAAATCTATTGGAGGCAGAAGCAGTCAAGGGTAGCCTAGGGTTAGGGTTAGGCTTAGGGTTAGGCTTAGGGTACGGCTTAGGGTACGGGTTCGGGGAGGGCTTCGGGTACGGCGTAGGGTATGGTTTAGGGTTAGGGTTAGGGTTAGTGTTAGGGTTAGGGCTCGGTTTAGGGTACGGGTTAGGATTAGGGTACGTGTTAGGGTTAGGGTAGGTGTTAGGGTTAGGGTACGCGTTACGGTTAGGGTAGTTATTAAACCTATCCCACTCTCTAGATACCCCTTAGCACGTAAAGGAATATTATTTGGGGGTCCAGCCATGGAGAAGAGTTTAGACACTAAGATAATATAAGGAACACACACATTATAAAGAAATCACATTAGGATTCTCTTTTTAAGCTGTTCCTTAAAACACTAGTGCTTAGGAAATCTATTGGAGGCAGAAGCAGTCAAGGGTAGCCTAGGGTTAGGGTTAGGCTTAGGGGTAGGCTTACGGTACGGCTTAGGGTACGGGTTCGGGGAGGGCTTCGGGTACGGCGTAGGGTATGGGTTAGGGTTAGGGTTAGGGTTAGTGTTAGGGTTAGGGCTCAGTTTAGGGTACAGGTTAGGATTAGGGTACGTGTTAGGGTTAGGGTAGGGGTTAGGGTTAGTGTATGCGTTAGGGTTAGGGTAGTGATTAAACCTATCCCACTCTCCAGATACCCCTTAGCACATAAAGGAATATTATTTTGGGGTCCAGCCATGGAGAAGAGTTTAGACACTAGGATTAGATAAGGGACACACCCATTATAAAGAAATCACATTAGGATTCTCTTTTTAAGCTGTTCCTTAAAACACTAGTGCTTAGGAAATCTATTGGAGGCAGAAGCAGTCAAGGGTAGCCTAGGGTTAGGGTTAGGCTTAGGGTTAGGCTTAGGGTACGGCTTAGGGTACGGGTTCGGGGAGGGCTTCGAGTACGGCGTAGGGTATGGGTTAGGGATAGGGTTAGGGTTAGTGTTAGGGTTAGGGCTCAGTTTAGGGTACGGGTTAGGATTAGGGTACGTGTCAGGGTTAGGGCAGGGGTTAGGGTTAGGGTACCCGTAAGGGTTAGGGTAGTTATTAAACCTATCCCACTCTCTAGATACCCCTTAGCACGTAAAGGAATATTATTTGGGGGTCCAGCCATGGAGAAGAGTTTAGACACTAAGATAATATAAGGAACACACACATTATAAAGAAATCACATTAGGATTCTCTTTTTAAGCTGTTCCTTAAAACACTAGTGCTTAGGAAATCTATTGGAGGCAGAAGCAGTCAAGGGTAGCCTAGGGTTAGGGTTAGGCTTAGGGTACGGCTTAGGGTACGGGTTCGGGGAGGGCTTTGGGTATAGCGTAGGGTATGGGTTAGGGTTAGGGTTAGGGTTAGTGTTAGGGTTAAGTCTCGGTTTAGGGTACGGGTTAGGATTAGGGTACGTGTTAGGGTTAGGGTAGGGGTTAGCGTTAGGGTACGTGTTAGGGTTAGGGTAGTTATTAAACCTATCCCACTCTCTAGTTACCCCTTAGCACGTAAAGGAATATTATTTGGGGGTCCAGGCATGGAGAAGAGTTTAGACACTAGGATAAGATAAGGAACACACCCATTATAAAGAAATCACATTAGGATTCTCTTCTTAAGCTGTTCCTTAAAACACTAGTGCTTAGGAAATCTATTGGAGGCAGAAGCAGTCAAGGGTAGCCTAGGGTTAGGGTTAGGCTTAGGGGTAGGCTTAGGGTACGGGTTCGGGGAGGGCTTCGGGTACGGCGTAGGGTATGGGTTAGGGTTAGGGTTAGGGTTAGTGTTAGGGTTAGGGCTCGGTTTAGGGTACGGGTTAGGATTAGGGTACGTGTTAGGGTTAGGGTAGGGGTTAGGGTTAGTGTATGCGTTAGGGTTAGGGTAGTGATTAAACCTATCCCACTCTCTAGATACCCCTTAGCACATAAAGGAATATTATTTTGGGGTCCAGCCTTGGAGAAGAGTTTAGACACTAGGATAAGATAAGGAACACACCCATTATAAAGAAATCACATTAGGATTCTCTTTTTAAGCTGTTCTTTAAAACACCAGTGCTTAGGAAATCTATTGGAGGCAGAAGCAGTCAAGGGTAGCCTAGGGTTAGGGTTAGGCTTAGGGTTAGGCTTAGGGTACGGCTTAGGGTACGGGTTCGGGGAGGGCTTCGGGTACGGCGTAGGGTATGGGTTAGGGTTAGGGTTAGGGTTAGTGTTAGGGTTAGGGCTCAGTTTAGGGTACGGGTTAGGATTAGGGTACGTGTCAGGGTTAGGGCAGGGGTTAGGGTTAGGGTACCCGTTAGGGTTAGGGTAGTTATTAAACCTATCCCACTCTCTAGATACCCCTTAGCACGTAAAGGAATATTATTTGGGGGTCCAGCCATGGAGAAGAGTTTAGACACTAAGATAATATAAGGAACACACACATTATAAAGAAATCACATTAGGATTCTCTTTTTAAGCTGTTCCTTAAAACACTAGTGCTTAGGAAATCTATTGGAGGCAGAAGCAGTCAAGGGTAGCCTAGGGTTAGGGTTAGGCTTAGGGTACGGCTTAGGGTACGGGTTCGGGGAGGGCTTTGGGTATAGCGTAGGGTATGGGTTAGGGTTAGGGTTAGGGTTAGTGTTAGGGTTAAGTCTCGGTTTAGGGTACGGGTTAGGATTAGGGTACGTGTTAGGGTTAGGGTAGGGGTTAGCGTTAGGGTACGTGTTAGGGTTAGGGTAGTTATTAAACCTATCCCACTCTCTAGTTACCCCTTAGCACGTAAAGGAATATTATTTGGGGGTCCAGGCATGGAGAAGAGTTTAGACACTAGGATAAGATAAGGAACACACCCATTATAAAGAAATCACATTAGGATTCTCTTCTTAAGCTGTTCCTTAAAACACTAGTGCTTAGGAAATCTATTGGAGGCAGAAGCAGTCAAGGGTAGCCTAGGGTTAGGGTTAGGCTTAGGGTTAGGCTTAGGGTATGGCTTAGGGTACGGGTTCGGGGAGGGCTTCGGGTACGGCGTAGGGTATGGGTTAGGGTTAGTGTTAGGGTTAGTGTTAGGGTTAGGGCTCGGTTTAGGGTACGGGTTAGGATTAGGGTACATGTTAGGGTTAGGGTAGGTGTTAGGGTTAGGGTACGCGTTACGGTTAGGGTAGTTATTAAACCTATCCCACTCTCTAGATACCCCTTAGCACGTAAAGGAATATTATTTGGGGGTCCAGCCATGGAGAAGAGTTTAGACACTAAGATAATATAAGGAACACACACATTATAAAGAAATCACATTAGGATTCTCTTTTTAAGCTGTTCCTTAAAACACTAGTGCTTAGGAAATCTATTGGAGGCAGAAGCAGTCAAGGGTAGCCTAGGGTTAGGGTTAGGCTTAGGGGTAGGCTTAGGGTACGGGTTCGGGGAGGGCTTCGGGTACGGCGTAGGGTATGGGTTAGGGTTAGGGTTAGGGTTAGTGTTAGGGTTAGGGCTCGGTTTAGGGTACGGGTTAGGATTAGGGTACGTGTTAGGGTTAGGGTAGGGGTTAGGGTTAGTGTATGCATTAGGGTTAGGGTAGTGATTAAACCTATCCCACTCTCTAGATACCCCTTAGCACATAAAGGAATATTATTTTGGGGTCCAGCCTTGGAGAAGAGTTTAGACACTAGGATAAGATAAGGAACACACCCATTATAAAGAAATCACATTAGGATTCTCTTTTTAAGCTGTTCTTTAAAACACCAGTGCTTAGGAAATCTATTGGAGGCAGAAGCAGTCAAGGGTAGCCTAGGGTTAGGGTTAGGCTTAGGGTTAGGCTTAGGGTACGGCTTAGGGTACGGGTTCGGGGAGGGTTTCGGGTACGGCGTAGGGTATGGGTTAGGGTTAGGGTTAGGGTTAGTGTTAGGGTTAGGGCTCGGTTTAGGGTACGGCTTAGGATTAGGGTACGAGTTAGGGTTAGGGTAGGGGTTAGGGTTAGGGTACGCGTTACGGTTAGGGTAGTTATTAAACCTGTCCCACTCTCTAGATACCCCTTAGCACGTAAAGGAATATTATTTGTGGGTCCCGCCATGGAGAAGAGTTTAGACACTAGGATAAGATAAGGAACACACCAATTATAAAGAAATCACATTAGGATTCTCTTTTTAAGCTGTTCCTTAAAACACTAGTGCTTAGGAAATCTATTGGAGGCAGAAGCAGTCAAGGGTAGCCTAGGGTTAGGGTTAGGCTTAGGGTTAGGCTTAGGGTACGGCTTAGGGTACGTGTTCGGGGAGGGCTTCGGGTACGGCGTAGGGTATGGGTTAGGGTTAGGGTTAGGGTTAGTGTTAGGGTTAGGGCTCGGTTTAGGGTACGGGTTAGGATTAGGGTACGTGTTAGGGTTAGGGTAGGGGTTAGCGTTAGGGTACGCGTTACGGTTAGGGTAGTTATTAAACCTATCTCACTCTCTAGATACCCCTTAGCACGTAAAGGAATATTATTTGGGGGTCTAGCCATGGAGAAGAGTTTAGACACTAAGATAATATAAGGAACACACACATTATAAAGAAATCACATTAGGATTCTGTTTTTAAGCTGTTCCTTAAAACACTAGTGCTTAGGAAATCTATTGGAGGCAGAAGCAGTCAAGGGTAGCCTAGGGTTAGGGTTAGGCTTAGGGTTAGGCTTAGGGTACGGCTTAGGGTACGGGTTCGGGGAGGGCGTTGGGTACGGCGTAGGGTATGGTGTAGGGTTAGGGTTAGGGTTAGTGTTAGGGTTAGGGCTCGGTTTAGGGTACGGGTTAGGATTAGGGTACGTGTTAGGGTTAGGGTAGGGGTTAGCGTTAGGGTACGCGTTAGGGTTAGGGTAGTTATTAAACCTATCCCACTCTCTAGTTACCCCTTAGCACGTAAAGGAATATTATTTGGGGGTCCAGCCATGGAGAAGAGTTTAGACACTAAGATAATATAAGGAGCACACACATTATAAAGAAATCACATTAGGATTCTCTTTTTAAGCTGTTCCTTAAAACACTAGTGCTTAGGAAATCTATTGGAGGCAGAAGCAGTCAAGGGTAGCCTAGGGTTAGGGTTAGGCTTAGGGTTAGGCTTAGGGTACGGCTTAGGGTACGGGTTCGGGGAGGGCTTCGGGTACGGCGTAGGGTATGGGTTAGGGTTAGGGTTAGGGTTAGTGTTAGGGTTAGGGGTCAGTTTAGGGTACGGGTTAGGATTAGGGTACGTGTTAGGGTTAGGGCAGGGGTTAGGGTTAGGGTACCCGTTAGGGTTAGGGTAGTTATTAAACCTATCCCACTCTCTAGATACCCCTTAGCACGTAAAGGAATATTATTTGGGGGTCCAGCCATGGAGAAGAGTTTAGACACTAAGATAATATAAGGAACACACACATTATAAAGAAATCACATTAGGATTCTCTTTTTAAGCTGTTCCTTAAAACACTAGTGCTTAGGAAATCCATTGGAGGCAGAAGCAGTCAAGGGTAGCCTAGGGTTAGGGTTAGGCTTAGGGTACGGCTTAGGGTACGTGTTCGGGGAGGGCTTTGGGTACAGCGTAGGGTATGGGTTAGGGTTAGGGTTAGGGTTAGTGTTAGGGTTAAGTCTCGGTTTAGGGTACGGGTTAGGATTAGGGTACGTGTTAGGGTTAGGGTAGGGGTTAGCGTTAGGGTACGCGTTAGGGTTAGGGTAGTTATTAAACCTATCCCACTCTCTAGTTACCCCTTAGCACGTAAAGGAATATTATTTGGGGGTCCAGGCATGGAGAAGAGTTTAGACACTAGGATAAGATAAGGAACACACCCATTATAAAGAAATCACATTAGGATTCTCTTCTTAAGCTGTTCCTTAAAACACTAGTGCTTAGGAAATCTATTGGAGGCAGAAGCAGTCAAGGGTAGCCTAGGGTTAGGGTTAGGCTTAGGGTTAGGCTTAGGGTACGGCTTAGGGTACGGGTTCGGGGAGGGCTTCGGGTACGGCGTAGGGTATGGGTTAGGGTTAGGGTTAGGGTTAGTGTTAGGGTTAGGGCTCGGTTTACGGTACGGGTTAGGATTAGGGTACGTGTTAGGGTTAGGGTAGGTGTTAGGGTTAGGGTACGCGTTACGGTTAGGGTAGTTATTAAACCTATCCCACTCTCTAGATACCCCTTAGCACGTAAAGGAATATTATTTGGGGGTCCAGCCATGGAGAAGAGTTTAGACACTAAGATAATATAAGGAACACACACCTTATAAAGAAATCACATTAGGATTCTCTTTTTAAGCTGTTCCTTAAAACACTAGTGCTTAGGAAATCTATTGGAGGCAGAAGCAGTCAAGGGTAGCCTAGGGTTAGGGTTAGGCTTAGGGGTAGGCTTAGGGTACAGCTTAGGGTACGGGTTCGGGGAGGGCTTCGGGTACTGCGTAGGGTACGGGTTAGGGTTAGGGTTAGGGTTAGTGTTAGGGTTAGGGCTCGGTTTAGGGTACGGGTTAGGATTAGGGTACGTGTTAGGGTTAGGGTAGGGGTTAGGGTTAGTGTACGCGTTAGGGTTAGGGTAGTGATTAAACCTATCCCACTCTCTAGATACCCCTTAGCACATAAAGGAATATTATTTGGGGGTCCAGCCATGGAGAAGAGTTTAGACACTAGGATTAGATAAGGGACACACCCATTATAAAGAAATCACATTAGGATTCTCTTTTTAAGCTGTTCCTTAAAACACTAGTGCTTAGGAAATCTATTGGAGGCAGAAGCAGTCAAGGGTAGCCTAGGGTTAGGGTTAGGCTTAGGGTTAGGCTTAGGGTACGGCTTAGGGTACGGGTTTGGGGAGGGCTTCGGATACGGCGTAGGGTATGGGTTAGAGTTAGGGTTAGGGTTAGTGTTAGGGTTAGGGCTCGGTTTAGGGTACGGGTTAGAATTAGGGTACGTGTTAGGGTTAGGGTAGGGGTTAGCGTTAGGGTACGCGTTAGGGTTAGCGTAGTTATTAAACCTATCTCACTCTCTAGTTACCCCTTAGCACGTAAAGGAATATTATTTGGGGGTCCCGCCATGGAGAAGAGTTTAGACACTAGGATAAGATAAGGAACACACCCATTATAAAGAAATCACATTAGGATTCTCTTTTTAAGCTGTTCCTTAAAACACTAGTGCTTAGGAAATCTATTGGAGGCAGAAGCAGTCAAGGGTAGCCTAGGGTTAGGGTTAGGCTTAGGGTTAGGCTTAGGGTACGGCTTAGGGTACGGGTTCGGGGAGGGCTTCGGGTACGGCGTAGGGTATGGGTTAGGGTTAGAGTTAGGGTTAGTGTTAGGGTTAGGGCTCGGTTTAGGGTACGGGTTAGGATTAGGGTACGTGTTAGGGTTAGGGTAGGGGTTAGCGTTAGGGTACGCGTTACGGTTAGGGTAGTTATTAAACCTATCTCACTCTCTAGATACCCCTTAGCACGTAAAGGAATATTATTTGGGGGTCCAGCCATGGAGAAGAGTTTAGACACTAAGATAATATAAGGAACACACACATTATAAAGAAATCACATTAGGATTCTCTTTTTAAGCTGTTCCTTAAAACACTAGTGCTTAGCAAATCTATTGGAGGCAGAAGCAGTCAAGGGTAGCCTAGGGTTAGGGTTAGGCTTAGGGTTAGGCTTAGGGTACGGCTTAGGGTACGGGTTCGTGGAGGGCTTCGGGTACGGCGTAGGGTATGGGTTAGGGTTAGGGTTAGGGTTAGTGTTAGGGTTAGGGCTCGGTTTAGGGTACGGGTTAGGATTAGGGTACGTGTTAGGGTTAGGGTAGGTGTTAGGGTTAGGGTACGCGTTACGGTTAGGGTAGTTATTAAACCTATCCCACTCTCTAGATACCCCTTAGCACGTAAAGGAATATTATTTGGGGGTCCAGCCATGGAGAAGAGTTTAGACACTAAGATAATATAAGGAACACACACATTATAAAGAAATCACATTAGGATTCTCTTTTTAAGCTGTTCCTTAAAACACTAGTGCTTAGGAAATCTATTGGAGGCAGAAGCAGTCAAGGGTAGCCTAGGGTTAGGGTTAGGCTTAGGGGTAGGCTTACGGTACGGCTTAGGGTACGGGTTCGGGGAGGGCTTCGGGTACGGCGTAGGGTATGGGTTAGGGTTAGGGTTAGGGTTAGTGTTAGGGTTAGGGCTCAGTTTAGGGTACAGGTTAGGATTAGGGTACGTGTTAGGGTTAGGGTAGGGGTTAGGGTTAGTGTATGCGTTAGGGTTAGGGTAGTGATTAAACCTATCCCACTCTCCAGATACCCCTTAGCACATAAAGGAATATTATTTTGGGGTCCAGCCATGGAGAAGAGTTTAGACACTAGGATTAGATAAGGGACACACCCATTATAAAGAAATCACATTAGGATTCTCTTTTTAAGCTGTTCCTTAAAACACTAGTGCTTAGGAAATCTATTGGAGGCAGAAGCAGTCAAGGGTAGCCTAGGGTTAGGGTTAGGCTTAGGGTTAGGCTTAGGGTACGGCTTAGGGTACGGGTTCGGGGAGGGCTTCGAGTACGGCGTAGGGTATGGGTTAGGGATAGGGTTAGGGTTAGTGTTAGGGTTAGGGCTCAGTTTAGGGTACGGGTTAGGATTAGGGTACGTGTCAGGGTTAGGGCAGGGGTTAGGGTTAGGGTACCCGTAAGGGTTAGGGTAGTTATTAAACCTATCCCACTCTCTAGATACCCCTTAGCACGTAAAGGAATATTATTTGGGGGTCCAGCCATGGAGAAGAGTTTAGACACTAAGATAATATAAGGAACACACACATTATAAAGAAATCACATTAGGATTCTCTTTTTAAGCTGTTCCTTAAAACACTAGTGCTTAGGAAATCTATTGGAGGCAGAAGCAGTCAAGGGTAGCCTAGGGTTAGGGTTAGGCTTAGGGTACGGCTTAGGGTACGGGTTCGGGGAGGGCTTTGGGTATAGCGTAGGGTATGGGTTAGGGTTAGGGTTAGGGTTAGTGTTAGGGTTAAGTCTCGGTTTAGGGTACGGGTTAGGATTAGGGTACGTGTTAGGGTTAGGGTAGGGGTTAGCGTTAGGGTACGTGTTAGGGTTAGGGTAGTTATTAAACCTATCCCACTCTCTAGTTACCCCTTAGCACGTAAAGGAATATTATTTGGGGGTCCAGGCATGGAGAAGAGTTTAGACACTAGGATAAGATAAGGAACACACCCATTATAAAGAAATCACATTAGGATTCTCTTCTTAAGCTGTTCCTTAAAACACTAGTGCTTAGGAAATCTATTGGAGGCAGAAGCAGTCAAGGGTAGCCTAGGGTTAGGGTTAGGCTTAGGGTTAGGCTTAGGGTATGGCTTAGGGTACGGGTTCGGGGAGGGCTTCGGGTACGGCGTAGGGTATGGGTTAGGGTTAGTGTTAGGGTTAGTGTTAGGGTTAGGGCTCGGTTTAGGGTACGGGTTAGGATTAGGTTACGTGTTAGGGTTAGGGTAGGTGTTAGGGTTAGGGTACGCGTTACGGTTAGGGTAGTTATTAAACCTATCCCACTCTCTAGATACCCCTTAGCACGTAAAGGAATATTATTTGGGGGTCCAGCCATGGAGAAGAGTTTAGACACTAAGATAATATAAGGAACACACACATTATAAAGAAATCACATTAGGATTCTCTTTTTAAGCTGTTCCTTAAAACACTAGTGCTTAGGAAATCTATTGGAGGCAGAAGCAGTCAAGGGTAGCCTAGGGTTAGGGTTAGGCTTAGGGGTAGGCTTAGGGTACGGGTTCGGGGAGGGCTTCGGGTACGGCGTAGGGTATGGGTTAGGGTTAGGGTTAGGGTTAGTGTTAGGGTTAGGGCTCGGTTTAGGGTACGGGTTAGGATTAGGGTACGTGTTAGGGTTAGGGTAGGGGTTAGGGTTAGTGTATGCATTAGGGTTAGGGTAGTGATTAAACCTATCCCACTCTCTAGATACCCCTTAGCACATAAAGGAATATTATTTTGGGGTCCAGCCTTGGAGAAGAGTTTAGACACTAGGATAAGATAAGGAACACACCCATTATAAAGAAATCACATTAGGATTCTCTTTTTAAGCTGTTCTTTAAAACACCAGTGCTTAGGAAATCTATTGGAGGCAGAAGCAGTCAAGGGTAGCCTAGGGTTAGGGTTAGGCTTAGGGTTAGGCTTAGGGTACGGCTTAGGGTACGGGTTCGGGGAGGGCTTCGGGTACGGCGTAGGGTATGGGTTAGGGTTAGGGTTAGGGTTAGTGTTAGGGTTAGGGCTCAGTTTAGGGTACGGGTTAGGATTAGGGTACGTGTCAGGGTTAGGGCAGGGGTTAGGGTTAGGGTACCCGTTAGGGTTAGGGTAGTTATTAAACCTATCCCACTCTCTAGATACCCCTTAGCACGTAAAGGAATATTATTTGGGGGTCCAGCCATGGAGAAGAGTTTAGACACTAAGATAATATAAGGAACACACACATTATAAAGAAATCACATTAGGATTCTCTTTTTAAGCTGTTCCTTAAAACACTAGTGCTTAGGAAATCTATTGGAGGCAGAAGCAGTCAAGGGTAGCCTAGGGTTAGGGTTAGGCTTAGGGTACGGCTTAGGGTACGGGTTCGGGGAGGGCTTTGGGTATAGCGTAGGGTATGGGTTAGGGTTAGGGTTAGGGTTAGTGTTAGGGTTAAGTCTCGGTTTAGGGTACGGGTTAGGATTAGGGTACGTGTTAGGGTTAGGGTAGGGGTTAGCGTTAGGGTACGTGTTAGGGTTAGGGTAGTTATTAAACCTATCCCACTCTCTAGTTACCCCTTAGCACGTAAAGGAATATTATTTGGGGGTCCAGGCATGGAGAAGAGTTTAGACACTAGGATAAGATAAGGAACACACCCATTATAAAGAAATCACATTAGGATTCTCTTCTTAAGCTGTTCCTTAAAACACTAGTGCTTAGGAAATCTATTGGAGGCAGAAGCAGTCAAGGGTAGCCTAGGGTTAGGGTTAGGCTTAGGGTTAGGCTTAGGGTATGGCTTAGGGTACGGGTTCGGGGAGGGCTTCGGGTACGGCGTAGGGTATGGGTTAGGGTTAGTGTTAGGGTTAGTGTTAGGGTTAGGGCTCGGTTTAGGGTACGGGTTAGGATTAGGGTACGTGTTAGGGTTAGGGTAGGTGTTAGGGTTAGGGTACGCGTTACAGTTAGGGTAGTTATTAAACCTATCCCACTCTCTAGATACCCCTTAGCACGTAAAGGAATATTATTTGGGGGTCCAGCCATGGAGAAGAGTTTAGACACTAAGATAATATAAGGAACACACACATTATAAAGAAATCACATTAGGATTCTCTTTTTAAGCTGTTCCTTAAAACACTAGTGCTTAGGAAATCTATTGGAGGCAGAAGCAGTCAAGGGTAGCCTAGGGTTAGGGTTAGGCTTAGGGGTAGGCTTAGGGTACGGGTTCGGGGAGGGCTTCGGGTACGGCGTAGGGTATGGGTTAGGGTTAGGGTTAGGGTTAGTGTTAGGGTTAGGGCTCGGTTTAGGGTACGGGTTAGGATTAGGGTACGTGTTAGGGTTAGGGTAGGGGTTAGGGTTAGTGTATGCATTAGGGTTAGGGTAGTGATTAAACCTATCCCACTCTCTAGATACCCCTTAGCACATAAAGGAATATTATTTTGGGGTCCAGCCTTGGAGAAGAGTTTAGACACTAGGATAAGATAAGGAACACACCCATTATAAAGAAATCACATTAGGATTCTCTTTTTAAGCTGTTCTTTAAAACACCAGTGCTTAGGAAATCTATTGGAGGCAGAAGCAGTCAAGGGTAGCCTAGGGTTAGGGTTAGGCTTAGGGTTAGGCTTAGGGTACGGCTTAGGGTACGGGTTCGGGGAGGGTTTCGGGTACGGCGTAGGGTATGGGTTAGGGTTAGGGTTAGGGTTAGTGTTAGGGTTAGGGCTCGGTTTAGGGTACGGCTTAGGATTAGGGTACGAGTTAGGGTTAGGGTAGGGGTTAGGGTTAGGGTACGCGTTACGGTTAGGGTAGTTATTAAACCTGTCCCACTCTCTAGATACCCCTTAGCACGTAAAGGAATATTATTTGTGGGTCCCGCCATGGAGAAGAGTTTAGACACTAGGATAAGATAAGGAACACACCAATTATAAAGAAATCACATTAGGATTCTCTTTTTAAGCTGTTCCTTAAAACACTAGTGCTTAGGAAATCTATTGGAGGCAGAAGCAGTCAAGGGTAGCCTAGGGTTAGGGTTAGGCTTAGGGTTAGGCTTAGGGTACGGCTAAAGGTACGGGTTCGGGGAGGGCTTCGGGTACGGCGTAGGGTATGGGTTAGGGTTAGGGTTAGCGTTAGTGTTAGGGTTAGGGCTCGGTTTAGGGTACGGGTTAGGATTAGGGTACGTGTTAGGGTTAGGGTAGGGGTTAGGGTTAGGGTACACGTTAGGGTTAGGGTAGTGATTAAACCTATCCCACTCTCTAGATACCCCTTAGCACATAAAGGAATATTATTTGGGGGTCCAGCCATGGAGAAGAGTTTAGACACTAGGATAAGATAAGGAACACACCCATTATAAAGAAATCACATTAGGATTCTCTTTTTAAGCTGTTCCTTAAAACACCAGTGCTTAGGAAATCTATTGGAGGCAGAAGCAGTCAAGGGTAGCCTAGGGTTAGGGTTAGGCTTAGGGTTAGGCTTAGGGTACGGCTTAGGGTACGGGTTCGGGGAGGGTTTCGGGTACGGCGTAGGGTATGGGTTAGGGTTAGGGTTAGGGTTAGTGTTAGGGTTAGGGCTCGGTTTAGGGTACGGTTTAGGATTAGGGTACGTGTTAGGGTTAGGGTAGGGGTTAGGGTTAGGATACGCGTTACGGTTAGGGTAGTTATTAAACCTGTCCCACTCTCTAGATACCCCTTAGCACGTAAAGGAATATTATTTGGGGGTCCCGCCATGGAGAAGAGTTTAGACACTAGGATAAGATAAGGAACACACCAATTATAAAGAAATCACATTAGGATTCTCTTTTTAAGCTGTTCCTTAAAACACTAGTGCTTAGGAAATCTATTGGAGGCAGAAGCAGTCAAGGGTAGCCTAGGGTTAGGGTTAGGCTTAGGGTTAGGCTTAGGGTACGGCTAAAGGTACGGGTTCGGGGAGGGCTTCGGGTACGGCGTAGGGTATGGGTTAGGGTTGGGTTAGCGTTAGTGTTAGGGTTAGGGCTCGGTTTAGGGTACGGGTTAGGATTAGGGTACGTGTTAGGGTTAGGGTAGGGGTTAGGGTTAGGGTACACGTTAGGGTTAGGGTAGTGATTAAACCTATCCCACTCTCTAGATACCCCTTAGCACATAAAGGAATATTATTTGGGGGTCCAGCCATGGATAAGAGTTTAGACACTATAATTAGATAAGGAACACACCCATTATAAAGAAATCACATTAGGATTCTCTTTTTAAGCTGTTCCTTAAAACACTAGTGCTTAGGAAATCTATTGGAGGCAGAAGCAGTCAAGGGTAGCCTAGGGTTAGGGTTAGGCTTAGGGTTAGGCTTAGGGTACGGCTTAGGGTACGTGTTCGGGGAGGGCTTCGGGTACGGCGTAGGGTATGGGTTAGGGTTAGGGTTAGGGTTAGTGTTAGGGTTAGGGCTCGGTTTAGGGTACGGGTTAGGATTAGGGTACGTGTTAGGGTTAGGGTAGGGGTTAGCGTTAGGGTACGCGTTACGGTTAGGGTAGTTATTAAACCTATCTCACTCTCTAGATACCCCTTAGCACGTAAAGGAATATTATTTGGGGGTCCAGCCATGGAGAAGAGTTTAGACACTAAGATAATATAAGGAACACACACATTATAAAGAAATCACATTAGGATTCTCTTTTTAAGCTGTTCCTTAAAACACTAGTGCTTAGGAAATCTATTGGAGGCAGAAGCAGTCAAGGGTAGCCTAGGGTTAGGGTTAGGCTTAGGGTTAGGCTTAGGGTACGGCTTAGGGTACGGGTTCGGGGAGGGCTTTGGGTACGGCGTAGGGTATGGGTTAGGGTTAGGGTTAGGGTTAGTGTTAGGGTTAGGGCTCGGTTTAGGGTACGGGTTAGGATTAGGGTACGTGTTAGGGTTAGGGTAGGGGTTAGCGTTAGGGTACGCGTTAGGGTTAGGGTAGTTATTAAACCTATCCCACTCTCTAGTTACCCCTTAGCACGTAAAGGAATATTATTTGGGGGTCCAGCCATGGAGAAGAGTTTAGACACTAGGATAAGATAAGGAACACACCCATTATAAAGAAATCACATTAGGATTCTCTTCTTAAGCTGTTCCTTAAAACACTAGTGCTTAGGAAATCTATTGGAGGCAGAAGCAGTCAAGGGTAGCCTAGGGTTAGGGTTAGGCTTAGGGTTAGGCTTAGGGTACGGCTTAGGGTACGGGTTCGGGGAGGGCTTCGGGTACGGCGTAGGGTATGGGTTAGGGTTAGGGTTAGGGTTAGTGTTAGGGTTAGGGCTCGGTTTAGGGTACGGGTTAGGATTAGGGTACGTGTTAGGGTTAGGGTAGGTGTTAGGGTTAGGGTACGCGTTACGGTTAGGGTAGTTATTAAACCTATCCCACTCTCTAGATACCCCTTAGCACGTAAAGGAATATTATTTGGGGGTCCAGCCATGGAGAAGAGTTTAGACACTAAGATAATATAAGGAACACACACATTATAAAGAAATCACATTACGATTCTCTTTTTAAGCTGTTCCTTAAAACACTAGTGCTTAGGAAATCTATTGGAGGCAGAAGCAGTCAAGGGTAGCCTAGGGTTAGGGTTAGGCTTAGGGGTAGGCTTACGGTACGGCTTAGGGTACGGTTTCGGGGAGGGCTTCGGGTACGGCGTAGGGTATGGGTTAGGGTTAGGGTTAGGGTTAGTGTTAGGGTTAGGGCTCGGTTTAGGGTACAGGTTAGGATTAGGGTACGTGTTAGGGTTAGGGTAGGGGTTAGGGTTAGTGTATGCGTTAGGGTTAGGGTAGTGATTAAACCTATCCCACTCTCTAGATACCCCTTAGCACATAAAGGAATATTATTTTGGGGTCCAGCCATGGAGAAGAGTTTAGACACTAGGATTAGATAAGGGACACACCCATTATAAAGAAATCACATTAGGATTCTCTTTTTAAGCTGTTCCTTAAAACACTAGTGCTTAGGAAATCTATTGGAGGCAGAAGCAGTCAAGGGTAGCCTAGGGTTAGGGTTAGGCTTAGGGTTAGGCTTAGGGTACGGCTTAGGGTACGGGTTCGGGGAGGGCTTCGGGTACGGCGTAGGGTATGGGTTAGGGTTAGGGTTAGGGTTAGTGTTAGGGTTAGGGCTCAGTTTAGGGTACGGGTTAGGATTAGGGTACGTGTTAGGGTTAGGGCAGGGGTTAGGGTTAGGGTACCCGTTAGGGTTAGGGTAGTTATTAAACCTATCCCACTCTCTAGATACCCCTTAGCACGTAAAGGAATATTATTTGGGGGTCCAGCCATGGAGAAGAGTTTAGACACTAAGATAATATAAGGAACACACACATTATAAAGAAATCACATTAGGATTCTCTTTTTAAGCTGTTCCTTAAAACACTAGTGCTTAGGAAATCTATTGGAGGCAGAAGCAGTCAAGGGTAGCCTAGGGTTAGAGTTAGGCTTAGGGTACGGCTTAGGGTACGGGTTCGGGGAGGGCTTTGGGTATAGCGTAGGGTATGGGTTAGGGTTAGGGTTAGGGTTAGTGTTAGGGTTAAGTCTCGGTTTAGGGTACGGGTTAGGATTAGGGTACGTGTTAGGGTTAGGGTAGGGGTTAGCGTTAGGGTACGCGTTAGGGTTAGGGTAGTTATTAAACCTATCCCACTCTCTAGTTACCCCTTAGCACGTAAAGGAATATTATTTGGGGGTCCAGGCATGGAGAAGAGTTTAGACACTAGGATAAGATAAGGAACACACCCATTATAAAGAAATCACATTAGGATTCTCTTCTTAAGCTGTTCCTTAAAACACTAGTGCTTAGGAAATCTATTGGAGGCAGAAGCAGTCAAGGGTAGCCTAGGGTTAGGGTTAGGCTTAGGGTTAGGCTTAGGGTATGGCTTAGGGTACGGGTTCGGGGAGGGCTTCGGGTACGGCGTAGGGTATGGGTTAGGGTTAGTGTTAGGGTTAGTGTTAGGGTTAGGGCTCGGTTTAGGGTACGGGTTAGGATTAGGGTACATGTTAGGGTTAGGGTAGGTGTTAGGGTTAGGGTACGCGTTAGGGTTAGGGTAGTTATTAAACCTATCCCACTCTCTAGATACCCCTTAGCACGTAAAGGAATATTATTTGGGGGTCCAGCCATGGAGAAGAGTTTAGACACTAAGATAATATAAGGAACACACACATTATAAAGAAATCACATTAGGATTCTCTTTTTAAGCTGTTCCTTAAAACACTAGTGCTTAGGAAATCTATTGGAGGCAGAAGCAGTCAAGGGTAGCCTAGGGTTAGGGTTAGGCTTAGGGGTAGGCTTAGGGTACGGGTTCGGGGAGGGCTTCGGGTACGGCGTAGGGTATGGGTTAGGGTTAGGGTTAGCGTTAGTGTTAGGGTTAGGGCTCGGTTTAGGGTACGGGTTAGGATTAGGGTACGTGTTAGGGTTAGGGTAGGGGTTAGGGTTAGGGTACACGTTAGGTTTAGGGTAGTGATTAAACCTATACCACTCTCTAGATGCCCCTTAGCACATAAAGGAATATTATTTGGGGGTCCAGCCATGGATAAGAGTTTAGACACTATAATTAGATAAGGAACACACCCATTATAAAGAAATCACATTAGGATTCTCTTTTTAAGCTGTTCCTTAAAACACTAGTGCTTAGGAAATCTATTGGAGGCAGAAGCAGTCAAGGGTAGCCTAGGGTTAGGGTTAGGCTTAGGGTTAGGCTTAGGGTACGGCTTAGGGTACGGGTTCGGGGAGGGCTTTGGGTACGGCGTAGGGTATGGGTTAGGGTTAGGGTTAGGGTTAGTGTTAGGGTTAGGGCTCGCTTTAGGGTACGGGTTAGGATTAGGGTACGTGTTAGGGTTAGGGTAGGGGTTAGCGTTAGGGTACGCGTTAGGGTTAGGGTAGTTATTAAACCTATCCCACTCTCTAGTTACCCCTTAGCACGTAAAGGAATATTATTTGGGGGTCCAGCCATGGAGAAGAGTTTAGACACTAGGATAAGATAAGGAACACACCCATTATAAAGAAATCACATTAGGATTCTCTTCTTAAGCTGTTCCTTAAAACACTAGTGCTTAGGAAATCTATTGGAGGCAGAAGCAGTCAAGGGTAGCCTAGGGTTAGGGTTAGGCTTAGGGTTAGGCTTAGGGTACGGCTTAGGGTACGGGTTCGGGGAGGGCTTCGGGTACGGCGTAGGGTATGGGTTAGGGTTAGGGTTAGGGTTAGTGTTAGGGTTAGGGCTCGGTTTAGGGTACAGGTTAGGATTAGGGTACGTGTTAGGGTTAGGGTAGGGGTTAGGGTTAGTGTATGCGTTAGGGTTAGGGTAGTGATTAAACCTATCCCACTCTCTAGATACCCCTTAGCACATAAAGGAATATTATTTTGGGGTCCAGCCATGGAGAAGAGTTTAGACACTAGGATTAGATAAGGGACACACCCAGTATAAAGAAATCACATTAGGATTCTCTTTTTAAGCTGTTCCTTAAAACACTAGTGCTTAGGAAATCTATTGGAGGCAGAAGCAGTCAAGGGTAGCCTAGGGTTAGGGTTAGGCTTAGGGTTAGGCTTAGGGTACGGCTTAGGGTACGGTTTCGGGGAGGGCTTCGGGTACGGCGTAGGGTATGGGTTAGGGTTAGGGTTAGGGTTAGTGTTAGGGTTAGGGCTCAGTTTAGGGTACGGGTTAGGATTAGGGTACGTGTTAGGGTTAGGGCAGGGGTTAGGGTTAGGGTACCCGTTAGGGTTAGGGTAGTTATTAAACCTATCCCACTCTCTAGATACCCCTTAGCACGTAAAGGAATATTATTTGGGGGTCCAGCCATGGAGAAGAGTTTAGACACTAAGATAATATGAGGAACACACACATTATAAAGAAATCACATTAGGATTCTCTTTTTAAGCTGTTCCTTAAAACACTAGTGCTTAGGAAATCTATTGGAGGCAGAAGCAGTCAAGGGTAGCCTAGGGTTAGGGTTAGGCTTAGGGTACGGCTTAGGGTACGGGTTCGGGGAGGGCTTTGGGTATAGCGTAGGGTATGGGTTAGGGTTAGGGTTAGGGTTAGTGTTAGGGTTAAGTCTCGGTTTAGGGTACGGGTTAGGATTAGGGTACGTGTTAGGGTTAGGGTAGGGGTTAGCGTTAGGGTACGCGTTAGGGTTAGGGTAGTTATTAAACCTATCCCACTCTCTAGTTACCCCTTAGCACGTAAAGGAATATTATTTGGGGGTCCAGGCATGGAGAAGAGTTTAGACACTAGGATAAGATAAGGAACACACCCATTATAAAGAAATCACATTAGAATTCTCTTCTTAAGCTGTTCCTTAAAACACTAGTGCTTAGGAAATCTATTGGAGGCAGAAGCAGTCAAGGGTAGCCTAGGGTTAGGGTTAGGCTTAGGGTTAGGCTTAGGGTATGGGTTAGGGTACGGGTTCGGGGAGGGCTTCGGGTACGGCGTAGGGTATGGGTTAGTGTTAGTGTTAGGGTTAGTGTTAGGGTTAGGGCTCGGTTTAGGGTACGGGTTAGGATTAGGGTACGTGTTAGGGTTAGGGTAGGTGTTAGGGTTAGGGTACGCGTTAGGGTTAGGGTAGTTATTAAACCTATCCCACTCTCTAGATACCCCTTAGCACGTAAAGGAATATTATTTGGGGGTCCAGCCATGGAGAAGAGTTTAGACACTAAGATAATATAAGGAACACACACATTATAAAGAAATCACATTAGGATTCTCTTTTTAAGCTGTTCCTTAAAACACTAGTGCTTAGGAAATCTATTGGAGGCAGAAGCAGTCAAGGGTAGCCTAGGGTTAGGGTTAGGCTTAGGGGTAGGCTTAGGGTACGGGTTCGGGGAGGGCTTCGGGTACGGCGTAGGGTATGGGTTAGGGTTAGGGTTAGGGTTAGTGTTAGGGTTAGGGCTCGGTTTAGGGTACGGTTTAGGATTAGGGTACGTGTTAGGGTTAGGGTAGGGGTTAGGGTTAGTGTATGCGTTAGGGTTAGGGTAGTGATTAAACCTATCCCACTCTCTAGATACCCCTTAGCACATAAAGGAATATTATTTTGGGGTCCAGCCATGGAGAAGAGTTTAGACACTAGGATAAGATAAGGAACACACCCATTATAAAGAAATCACATTAGGATTCTCTTTTTAAGCTGTTCCTTAAAACACCAGTGCTTAGGAAATCTATTGGAGGCAGAAGCAGTCAAGGGTAGCCTAGGGTTAGGGTTAGGCTTAGGGTTAGGCTTAGGGTACGGCTTAGGGTAAGGGTTCGGGGAGGGTTTCGGGTACGGCGTAGGGTATGGGTTAGGGTTAGGGTTAGGGTTAGTGTTAGGGTTAGGGCTCGGTTTAGGGTACGGCTTAGGATTAGGGTACGAGTTAGGGTTAGGGTAGGGGTTAGGGTTAGGGTACGCGTTACGGTTAGGGTAGTTATTAAACCTGTCCCAATCTCTAGATACCCCTTAGCACGTAAAGGAATATTATTTGGGGGTCCCGCCATGGAGAAGAGTTTAGACACTAGGATAAGATAAGGAACACACCAATTATAAAGAAATCACATTAGGATTCTCTTTTTAAGCTGTTCCTTAAAACACTAGTGCTTAGGAAATCTATTGGAGGCAGAAGCAGTCAAGGGTAGCCTAGGGTTAGGGTTAGGCTTAGGGTTAGGCTTAGGGTACGGCTAAAGTTACGGGTTCGGGGAGGGCTTCGGGTACGGCGTAGGGTATGGGTTAGGGTTAGGGTTAGCGTTAGTGTTAGGGTTAGGGCTCGGTTTAGGGTACGGGTTAGGATTAGGGTACGTGTTAGGGTTAGGGTAGGGGTTAGGGTTAGGGTACACGTTAGGGTTAGGGTAGTGATTAAACCTATCCCACTCTCTAGATACCCCTTAGCACATAAAGGAATATTATTTGGGGGTCCAGCCATGGATAAGAGTTTAGACACTATAATTAGATAAGGAACACACCCATTATAAAGAAATCACATTAGGATTCTCTTTTTAAGCTGTTCCTTAAAACACTAGTGCTTAGGAAATCTATTGGAGGCAGAAGCAGTCAAGGGTAGCCTAGGGTTAGGGTTAGGCTTAGGGTTAGGCTTAGGGTACGGCTTAGGGTACGTGTTCGGGGAGGGCTTCGGGTACGGCGTAGGGTATGGGTTAGGGTTAGGGTTAGGGTTAGTGTTAGGGTTAGGGCTCGGTTTAGGGTACGGGTTAGGATTAGAGTACGTGTTAGGGTTAGGGTAGGGGTTAGCGTTAGGGTACGCGTTACGGTTAGGGTAGTTATTAAAACTATCTCACTCTCTAGATACCCCTTAGCACGTAAAGGAATATTATTTGGGGGTCCAGCCATGGAGAAGAGTTTAGACACTAAGATAATATAAGGAACACACACATTATAAAGAAATCACATTAGGATTCTCTTTTTAAGCTGTTCCTTAAAACACTAGTGCTTAGGAAATCTATTGGAGGCAGAAGCAGTCAAGGGTAGCCTAGGGTTAGGGTTAGGCTTAGGGTTAGGCTTAGGGTATGGCTTAGGGTACGGGTTCGGGGAGGGCTTTGGGTACGGCGTAGGGTATGGGTTAGGGTTAGGGTTAGGGTTAGTGTTAGGGTTAGGGCTCGCTTTAGGGTACGGGTTAGGATTAGGGTACGTGTTAGGGTTAGGGTAGGGGTTAGCGTTAGGGTACGCGTTAGGGTTAGGGTAGTTATTAAACCTATCCCACTCTCTAGTTACCCCTTAGCACGTAAAGGAATATTATTTGGGGGTCCAGCCATGGAGAAGAGTTTAGACACTAGGATAAGATAAGGAACACACCCATTATAAAGAAATCACATTAGGATTCTCTTCTTAAGCTGTTCCTTAAAACACTAGTGCTTAGGAAATCTATTGGAGGCAGAAGCATTCAAGGGTAGCCTAGGGTTAGGGTTAGGCTTAGGGTTAGGCTTAGGGTACGGCTTAGGGTACGGGTTCGGGGAGGGCTTCGGGTACGGCGTAGGGTATGGGTTAGGGTTAGGGTTAGGGTTAGTGTTAGGGTTAGGGCTCGGTTTAGGGTACGGGTTAGGATTAGGGTACGTGTTAGGGTTAGGGTAGGTGTTAGGGTTAGGGTACGCGTTACGGTTAGGGTAGTTATTAAACCTATCCCACTCTCTAGATACCACTTAGCACGTAAAGGAATATTATTTGGGGGTCCAGCCATGGAGAAGAGTTTAGACACTAAGATAATATAAGGAACACACACATTATAAAGAAATCACATTACGATTCTCTTTTTAAGCTGTTCCTTAAAACACTAGTGCTTAGGAAATCTATTGGAGGCAGAAGCAGTCAAGGGTAGCCTAGGGTTAGGGTTAGGCTTAGGGGTAGGCTTACGGTACGGCTTAGGGTACGGGTTCGGGGAGGGCTTCGGGTACGGCGTAGGGTATGGGTTAGGGTTAGGGTTAGGGTTAGTGTTAGGGTTAGGGCTCGGTTTAGGGTACAGGTTAGGATTAGGGTACGTGTTAGGGTTAGGGTAGGGGTTAGGGTTAGTGTATGCGTTAGGGTTAGGGTAGTGATTAAACCTATCCCACTCTCTAGATACCCCTTAGCACATAAAGGAATATTATTTTGGGGTCCAGCCATGGAGAAGAGTTTAGACACTAGGATTAGATAAGGGACACACCCATTATAAAGAAATCACATTAGGATTCTATTTTTAAGCTGTTCCTTAAAACACTAGTGCTTAGGAAATCTATTGGAGGCAGAAGCAGTCAAGGGTAGCCTAGGGTTAGGGTTAGGCTTAGGGTTAGGCTTAGGGTACGGCTTAGGGTACGGGTTCTGGGAGGGCTTCGGGTACGGCGTAGGGTATGGGTTAGGGTTAGGGTTAGGGTTAGTGTTAGGGTTAGGGCTCAGTTTAGGGTACGGGTTAGGATTAGGGTACGTGTTAGGGTTAGGGCAGGGGTTAGGGTTAGGGTACCCGTTAGGGTTAGGGTAGTTATTAAACCTATCCCACTCTCTAGATACCCCTTAGCACGTAAAGGAATATTATTTGGGGGTCCAGCCATGGAGAAGAGTTTAGACACTAAGATAATATAAGGAACACACACATTATAAAGAAATCACATTAGGATTCTCTTTTTAAGCTGTTCCTTAAAACACTAGTGCTTAGGAAATCTATTGGAGGCAGAAGCAGTCAAGGGTAGCCTAGGGTTAGGGTTAGGCTTAGGGGTAGGCTTAGGGTACGGGTTCGGGGAGGGCTTCGGGTACGGCGTAGGGTATGGGTTAGGGTTAGGTTTAGGGTTAGTGTTAGGGTTAGGGCTCGGTTTAGGGTACGGGTTAGGATTAGGGTACGTGTTAGGGTTAGGGTAGGGGTTAGGGTTAGTGTATGCGTTAGGGTTAGGGTAGTGATTAAACCTATCCCACTCTCTAGATACCCCTTAGCACATAAAGGAATATTATTTTGGGGTCCAGCCATGGAGAAGAGTTTAGACACTAGGATAAGATAAGGAACACACCCATTATAAAGAAATCACATTAGGATTCTCTTTTTAAGCTGTTCCTTAAAACACCAGTGCTTAGGAAATCTATTGGAGGCAGAAGCAGTCAAGGGTAGCCTAGGGTTAGGGTTAGGCTTAGGGTTAGGCTTAGGGTACGGCTTAGGGTACGGGTTCGGGGAGGGTTTCGGGTACGGCGTAGGGTATGGGTTAGGGTTAGGGTTAGGGTTAGTGTTAGGGTTAGGGCTCGGTTTAGGGTACGGCTTAGGATTAGGGTACGAGTTAGGGTTAGGGTAGGGGTTAGGGTTAGGGTACGCGTTACGGTTAGGGTAGTTATTAAACCTGTCCCACTCTCTAGATACCCCTTAGCAGGTAAAGGAATATTATTTGGGGGTCCCGCCATGGAGAAGAGTTTAGACACTAGGATAAGATAAGGAACACACCAATTATAAAGAAATCACATTAGGATTCTCTTTTTAAGCTGTTCCTTAAAACACTAGTGCTTAGGAAATCTATTGGAGGCAGAAGCAGTCAAGGGTAGCCTAGGGTTAGGGTTAGGCTTAGGGTTAGGCTTAGGGTACGGCTAAAGGTACGGGTTCGGGGAGGGCTTCGGGTACGGCGTAGGGTATGGGTTAGGGTTAGGGTTAGCGTTAGTGTTAGGGTTAGGGCTCGGTTTAGGGTACGGGTTAGGATTAGGGTATGTGTTAGGGTTAGGGTAGGGGTTAGGGTTAGGGTACACGTTAGGGTTAGGGTAGTGATTAAACCTATCCCACTCTCTAGATACCCCTTAGCACATAAAGGAATATTATTTGGGGGTCCAGCCATGGATAAGAGTTTAGACACTATAATTAGATAAGGAACACACCCATTATAAAGAAATCACATTAGGATTCTCTTTTTAAGCTGTTCCTTAAAACACTAGTGCTTAGGAAATCTATTGGAGGCAGAAGCATTCAAGGGTAGCCTAGGGTTAGGGTTAGGCTTAGGGTTAGGCTTAGGGTACGGCTTAGGGTACGTGTTCGGGGAGGGCTTCGGGTACGGCGTAGGGTATGGGTTAGGGTTAGGGTTAGGGTTAGTGTTAGGGTTAGGGCTCGGTTTAGGGTACGGGTTAGGATTAGGGTACGTGTTAGGGTTAGGGTAGGGGTTAGCGTTAGGGTACGCGTTACGGTTAGGGTAGTTATTAAACCTATCTCACTCTCTAGATACCCCTTAGCACGTAAAGGAATATTATTTGGGGGTCCAGCCATGGAGAAGAGTTTAGACACTAAGATAATATAAGGAACACACACATTATAAAGAAATCACATTAGGATTCTCTTTTTAAGCTGTTCCTTAAAACACTAGTGCTTAGCAAATCTATTGGAGGCAGAAGCAGTCAAGGGTAGCCTAGGGTTAGGGTTAGGCTTAGGGTTAGGCTTAGGGTACGGCTTAGGGTACGGGTTCGGGGAGGGCTTTGGGTACGGCGTAGGGTATGGGTTAGGGTTAGGGTTAGGGTTAGTGTTAGGGTTAGGGCTCGGTTTAGGGTACGGGTTAGGATTAGGGTACGTGTTAGGGTTAGGGTAGGGGTTAGCGTTAGGGTACGCGTTAGGGTTAGGGTAGTTATTAAACCTATCCCACTCTCTAGTTACCCCTTAGCACGTAAAGGAATATTATTTGGGGGTCCAGCCATGGAGAAGAGTTTAGACACTAGGATAAGATAAGGAACACACCCATTATAAAGAAATCACATTAGGATTCTCTTCTTAAGCTGTTCCTTAAAACACTAGTGCTTAGGAAATCTATTGGAGGCAGAAGCAGTCAAGGGTAGCCTAGGGTTAGGGTTAGGCTTAGGGTTAGGCTTAGGGTACGGCTTAGGGTACGGGTTCGGGGAGGGCTTCGGGTACGGCGTAGGGTATGGGTTAGGGTTAGGGTTAGGGTTAGTGTTAGGGTTAGGGCTCGGTTTAGGGTACGGCTTAGGATTAGGGTACGAGTTAGGGTTAGGGTAGGGGTTAGGGTTAGGGTACGCGTTACGGTTAGGGTAGTTATTAAACCTGTCCCACTCTCTAGATACCCCTTAGCACGTAAAGGAATATTATTTGGGGGTCCCGCCATGGAGAAGAGTTTAGACACTAGGATAAGATAAGGAACACACCAATTATAAAGAAATCACATTAGGATTCTCTTTTTAAGCTGTTCCTTAAAACACTAGTGCTTAGGAAATCTATTGGAGGCAGAAGCAGTCAAGGGTAGCCTAGGGTTAGGGTTAGGCTTAGGGTTAGGCTTAGGGTACGGCTAAAGGTACGGGTTCGGGGAGGGCTTCGGGTACGGCGTAGGGTATGGGTTAGGGTTAGGGTTAGCGTTAGTGTTAGGGTTAGGGCTCGGTTTAGGGTACGGGTTAGGATTAGGGTACGTGTTAGGGTTAGGGTAGGGGTTAGGGTTAGGGTACACGTTAGGGTTAGGGTAGTGATTAAACCTATCCCACTCTCTAGATACCCCTTAGCACATAAAGGAATATTATTTGGGGGTCCAGCCATGGATAAGAGTTTAGACACTATAATTAGATAAGGAACACACCCATTATAAAGAAATCACATTAGGATTCTCTTTTTAAGCTGTTCCTTAAAACACTAGTGCTTAGGAAATCTATTGGAGGCAGAAGCAGTCAAGGGTAGCCTAGGGTTAGGGTTAGGCTTAGGGTTAGGCTTAGGGTACGGCTTAGGGTACGTGTTCGGGGAGGGCTTCGGGTACGGCGTAGGGTATGGGTTAGGGTTAGGGTTAGGGTTAGTGTTAGGGTTAGGGCTCGGTTTAGGGTACGGGTTAGGATTAGGGTACGTGTTAGGGTTAGGGTAGGGGTTAGCGTTAGGGTACGCGTTACGGTTAGGGTAGTTATTAAACCTATCTCACTCTCTAGATACCCCTTAGCACGTAAAGGAATATTATTTGGGGGTCCAGCCATGGAGAAGAGTTTAGACACTAAGATAATATAAGGAACACACACATTATAAAGAAATCACATTAGGATTCTCTTTTTAAGCTGTTCCTTAAAACACTAGTGCTTAGCAAATCTATTGGAGGCAGAAGCAGTCAAGGGTAGCCTAGGGTTAGGGTTAGGCTTAGGGTTAGGCTTAGGGTACGGCTTAGGGTACGGGTTCGGGGAGGGCTTTGGGTACGGCGTAGGGTATGGGTTAGGGTTAGGGTTAGGGTTAGTGTTAGGGTTAGGGCTCGGTTTAGGGTACGGGTTAGGATTAGGGTACGTGTTAGGGTTAGGGTAGGGGTTAGCGTTAGGGTACGCGTTAGGGTTAGGGTAGTTATTAAACCTATCCCACTCTCTAGTTACCCCTTAGCACGTAAAGGAATATTATTTGGGGGTCCAGCCATGGAGAAGAGTTTAGACACTAGGATAAGATAAGGAACACACCCATTATAAAGAAATCACATTAGGATTCTCTTCTTAAGCTGTTCCTTAAAACACTAGTGCTTAGGAAATCTATTGGAGGCAGAAGCAGTCAAGGGTAGCCTAGGGTTAGGGTTAGGCTTAGGGTTAGGCTTAGGGTACGGCTTAGGGTACGGGTTCGGGGAGGGCTTCGGGTATGGCGTAGGGTATGGGTTAGGGTTAGGGTTAGGGTTAGTGTTAGGGTTAGGGCTCGGTTTAGGGTACGGGTTAGGATTAGGGTACGTGTTAGGGTTAGGGTAGGTGTTAGGGTTAGGGTACGCGTTACGGTTAGGGTAGTTATTAAACCTATCCCACTCTCTAGATACCCCTTAGCACGTAAAGGAATATTATTTGGGGGTCCAGCCATGGAGAAGAGTTTAGACACTAAGATAATATAAGGAACACACACATTATAAAGAAATCACATTAGGATTCTCTTTTTAAGCTGTTCCTTAAAACACTAGTGCTTAGGAAATCTATTGGAGGCAGAAGCAGTCAAGGGTAGCCTAGGGTTAGGGTTAGGCTTAGGGGTAGGCTTACGGTACGGCTTAGGGTACGGGTTCGGGGAGGGCTTCGGGTACGGCGTAGGGTATGGGTTAGGGTTAGGGTTAGGGTTAGTGTTAGGGTTAGGGCTCAGTTTAGGGTACAGGTTAGGATTAGGGTACGTGTTAGGGTTAGGGTAGGGTTTAGGGTTAGTGTATGCGTTAGGGTTAGGGTAGTGATTAAACCTATCCCACTCTCCAGATACCCCTTAGCACATAAAGGAATATTATTTTGGGGTCCAGCCATGGAGAAGAGTTTAGACACTAGGATTAGATAAGGGACACACCCATTATAAAGAAATCACATTAGGATTCTCTTTTTAAGCTGTTCCTTAAAACACTAGTGCTTAGGAAATCTATTGGAGGCAGAAGCAGTCAAGGGTAGCCTAGGGTTAGGGTTAGGCTTAGGGTTAGGCTTAGGGTACGGCTTAGGGTACGGGTTCGGGGAGGGCTTCGAGTACGGCGTAGGGTATGGGTTAGGGTTAGGGTTAGGGTTAGTGTTAGGGTTAGGGCTCAGTTTAGGGTACGGGTTAGGATTAGGGTACGTGTCAGGGTTAGGGCAGGGGTTAGGGTTAGTGTACCCGTAAGGGTTAGGGTAGTTATTAAACCTATCCCACTCTCTAGATACCCCTTAGCACGTAAAGGAATATTATTTGGGGGTCCAGCCATGGAGAAGAGTTTAGACACTAAGATAATATAAGGAACACACACATTATAAAGAAATCACATTAGGATTCTCTTTTTAAGCTGTTCCTTAAAACACTAGTGCTTAGGAAATCTATTGGAGGCAGAAGCAGTCAAGGGTAGCCTAGGGTTAGGGTTAGGCTTAGGGTACGGCTTAGGGTACGGGTTCGGGGAGGGCTTTGGGTATAGCGTAGGGTATGGGTTAGGGTTAGGGTTAGGGTTAGTGTTAGGGTTAAGTCTCGGTTTAGGGTACGGGTTAGGATTAGGGTACGTGTTAGGGTTAGGGTAGGGGTTAGCGTTAGGGTACGTGTTAGGGTTAGGGTAGTTATTAAACCTATCCCACTCTCTAGTTACCCCTTAGCACGTAAAGGAATATTATTTGGGGGTCCAGGCATGGAGAAGAGTTTAGACACTAGGATAAGATAAGGAACACACCCATTATAAAGAAATCACATTAGGATTCTCTTCTTAAGCTGTTTCTTAAAACACTAGTGCTTAGGAAATCTATTGGAGGCAGAAGCAGTCAAGGGTAGCCTAGGGTTAGGGTTAGGCTTAGGGTTAGGCTTAGGGTATGGCTTAGGGTACGGGTTCGGGGAGGGCTTCGGGTACGGCGTAGGGTATGGGTTAGGGTTAGTGTTAGGGTTAGTGTTAGGGTTAGGGCTCGGTTTAGGGTACGGGTTAGGATTAGGTTACGTGTTAGGGTTAGGGTAGGTGTTAGGGTTAGGGTACGCGTTACGGTTAGGGTAGTTATTAAACCTATCCCACTCTCTAGATACCCCTTAGCACGTAAAGGAATATTATTTGGGGGTCCAGCCATGGAGAAGAGTTTAGACACTAAGATAATATAAGGAACACACACATTATAAAGAAATCACATTAGGATTCTCTTTTTAAGCTGTTCCTTAAAACACTAGTGCTTAGGAAATCTATTGGAGGCAGAAGCAGTCAAGGGTAGCCTAGGGTTAGGGTTAGGCTTAGGGGTAGGCTTAGGGTACGGGTTCGGGGAGGGCTTCGGGTACGGCGTAGGGTATGGGTTAGGGTTAGGGTTAGGGTTAGTGTTAGGGTTAGGGCTCGGTTTAGGGTACGGGTTAGGATTAGGGTACGTGTTAGGGTTAGGGTAGGGGTTAGGGTTAGTGTATGCATTAGGGTTAGGGTAGTGTTTAAACCTATCCCACTCTCTAGATACCCCTTAGCACATAAAGGAATATTATTTTGGGGTCCAGCCTTGGAGAAGAGTTTAGACACTAGGATAAGATAAGGAACACACCCATTATAAAGAAATCACATTAGGATTCTCTTCTTAAGCTGTTCCTTAAAACACTAGTGCTTAGGAAATCTATTGGAGGCAGAAGCAGTCAAGGGTAGCCTAGGGTTAGGGTTAGGCTTAGGGTTAGGCTTAGGGTACGGCTTAGGGTACGGGTTCGGGGAGGGCTTCGGGTACGGCGTAGGGTATGGGTTAGGGTTAGGGTTAGGGTTAGTGTTAGGGTTAGGGCTCGGTTTAGGGTACGGCTTAGGATTAGGGTACGAGTTAGGGTTAGGGTAGGGGTTAGGGTTAGGGTACGCGTTACGGTTAGGGTAGTTATTAAACCTGTCCCACTCTCTAGATACCCCTTAGCACGTAAAGGAATATTATTTGGGGGTCCCGCCATGGAGAAGAGTTTAGACACTAGGATAAGATAAGGAACACACCAATTATAAAGAAATCACATTAGGATTCTCTTTTTAAGCTGTTCCTTAAAACACTAGTGCTTAGGAAATCTATTGGAGGCAGAAGCAGTCAAGGGTAGCCTAGGGTTAGGGTTAGGCTTAGGGTTAGGCTTAGGGTACGGCTAAAGGTACGGGTTCGGGGAGGGCTTCGGGTACGGCGTAGGGTATGGGTTAGGGTTAGGGTTAGCGTTAGTGTTAGGGTTAGGGCTCGGTTTAGGGTACGGGTTAGGATTAGGGTACGTGTTAGGGTTAGGGTAAGGGTTAGGGTTAGGGTACACGTTAGGGTTAGGGTAGTGATTAAACCTATCCCACTCTCTAGATACCCCTTAGCACATAAAGGAATATTATTTGGGGGTCCAGCCATGGAGAAGAGTTTAGACACTATAATTAGATAAGGAACACACCCATTATAAAGAAATCACATTAGGATTCTCTTTTTAAGCTGTTCCTTAAAACACTAGTGCTTAGGAAATCTATTGGAGGCAGAAGCAGTCAAGGGTAGCCTAGGGTTAGGGTTAGGCTTAGGGTTAGGCTTAGGGTACGGCTTAGGGTACGTGTTCGGGGAGGGCTTCGGGTACGGCGTAGGGTATGGGTTAGGGTTAGAGTTAGGGTTAGTGTTAGGGTTAGGGCTCGGTTTAGGGTACGGGTTAGGATTAGGGTACGTGTTAGGGTTAGGGTAGGGGTTAGCGTTAGGGTACGCGTTACGGTTAGGGTAGTTATTAAACCTATCTCACTCTCTAGATACCCCTTAGCACGTAAAGGAATATTATTTGGGGGTCCAGCCATGGAGAAGAGTTTAGACACTAAGATAATATAAGGAACACACACATTATAAAGAAATCACATTAGGATTCTCTTTTTAAGCTGTTCCTTAAAACACTAGTGCTTAGCAAATCTATTGGAGGCAGAAGCAGTCAAGGGTAGCCTAGGGTTAGGGTTAGGCTTAGGGTTAGGCTTAGGGTACGGCTTAGGGTACGGGTTCGGGGAGGGCTTCGGGTACGGCGTAGGGTATGGTTTAGGGTTAGGGTTAGGGTTAGTGTTAGGGTTAGGGCTCGGTTTAGGGTACGGGTTAGGATTAGGGTACGTGTTAGGGTTAGGGTAGGTGTTAGGGTTAGGGTACGCGTTACGGTTAGGGTAGTTATTAAACCTATCCCACTCTCTAGATACCCCTTAGCACGTAAAGGAATATTATTTGGGGGTCCAGCCATGGAGAAGAGTTTAGACACTAAGATAATATAAGGAACACACACATTATAAAGAAATCACATTAGGATTCTCTTTTTAAGCTGTTCCTTAAAACACTAGTGCTTAGGAAATCTATTGGAGGCAGAAGCAGTCAAGGGTAGCCTAGGGTTAGGGTTAGGCTTAGGGGTAGGCTTACGGTACGGCTTAGGGTACGGGTTCGGGGAGGGCTTCGGGTACGGCGTAGGGTATGGGTTAGGGTTAGGGTTAGGGTTAGTGTTAGGGTTAGGGCTCAGTTTAGGGTACAGGTTAGGATTAGGGTACGTGTTAGGGTTAGGGTAGGGGTTAGGGTTAGTGTATGCGTTAGGGTTAGGGTAGTGATTAAACCTATCCCACTCTCCAGATACCCCTTAGCACATAAAGGAATATTATTTTGGGGTCCAGCCATGGAGAAGAGTTTAGACACTAGGATTAGATAAGGGACACACCCATTATAAAGAAATCACATTAGGATTCTCTTTTTAAGCTGTTCCTTAAAACACTAGTGCTTAGGAAATCTATTGGAGGCAGAAGCAGTCAAGGGTAGCCTAGGGTTAGGGTTAGGCTTAGGGTTAGGCTTAGGGTACGGCTTAGGGTACGGGTTCGGGGAGGGCTTCGAGTACGGCGTAGGGTATGGGTTAGGGATAGGGTTAGGGTTAGTGTTAGGGTTAGGGCTCAGTTTAGGGTACGGGTTAGGATTAGGGTACGTGTCAGGGTTAGGGCAGGGGTTAGGGTTAGGGTACCCGTAAGGGTTAGGGTAGTTATTAAACCTATCCCACTCTCTAGATACCCCTTAGCACGTAAAGGAATATTATTTGGGGGTCCAGCCATGGAGAAGAGTTTAGACACTAAGATAATATAAGGAACACACACATTATAAAGAAATCACATTAGGATTCTCTTTTTAAGCTGTTCCTTAAAACACTAGTGCTTAGGAAATCTATTGGAGGCAGAAGCAGTCAAGGGTAGCCTAGGGTTAGGGTTAGGCTTAGGGTACGGCTTAGGGTACGGGTTCGGGGAGGGCTTTGGGTATAGCGTAGGGTATGGGTTAGGGTTAGGGTTAGGGTTAGTGTTAGGGTTAAGTCTCGGTTTAGGGTACGGGTTAGGATTAGGGTACGTGTTAGGGTTAGGGTAGGGGTTAGCGTTAGGGTACGTGTTAGGGTTAGGGTAGTTATTAAACCTATCCCACTCTCTAGTTACCCCTTAGCACGTAAAGGAATATTATTTGGGGGTCCAGGCATGGAGAAGAGTTTAGACACTAGGATAAGATAAGGAACACACCCATTATAAAGAAATCACATTAGGATTCTCTTCTTAAGCTGTTTCTTAAAACACTAGTGCTTAGGAAATCTATTGGAGGCAGAAGCAGTCAAGGGTAGCCTAGGGTTAGGGTTAGGCTTAGGGTTAGGCTTAGGGTATGGCTTAGGGTACGGGTTCGGGGAGGGCTTCGGGTACGGCGTAGGGTATGGGTTAGGGTTAGTGTTAGGGTTAGTGTTAGGGTTAGGGCTCGGTTTAGGGTACGGGTTAGGATTAGGTTACGTGTTAGGGTTAGGGTAGGTGTTAGGGTTAGGGTACGCGTTACGGTTAGGGTAGTTATTAAACCTATCCCACTCTCTAGATACCCCTTAGCACGTAAAGGAATATTATTTGGGGGTCCAGCCATGGAGAAGAGTTTAGACACTAAGATAATATAAGGAACACACACATTATAAAGAAATCACATTAGGATTCTCTTTTTAAGCTGTTCCTTAAAACACTAGTGCTTAGGAAATCTATTGGAGGCAGAAGCAGTCAAGGGTAGCCTAGGGTTAGGGTTAGGCTTAGGGGTAGGCTTAGGGTACGGGTTCGGGGAGGGCTTCGGGTACGGCGTAGGGTATGGGTTAGGGTTAGGGTTAGGGTTAGTGTTAGGGTTAGGGCTCGGTTTAGGGTACGGGTTAGGATTAGGGTACGTGTTAGGGTTAGGGTAGGGGTTAGGGTTAGTGTATGCATTAGGGTTAGGGTAGTGATTAAACCTATCCCACTCTCTAGATACCCCTTAGCACATAAAGGAATATTATTTTGGGGTCCAGCCTTGGAGAAGAGTTTAGACACTAGGATAAGATAAGGAACACACCCATTATAAAGAAATCACATTAGGATTCTCTTTTTAAGCTGTTCTTTAAAACACCAGTGCTTAGGAAATCTATTGGAGGCAGAAGCAGTCAAGGGTAGCCTAGGGTTAGGGTTAGGCTTAGGGTTAGGCTTAGGGTACGGCTTAGGGTACGGGTTCGGGGAGGGCTTCGGGTACGGCGTAGGGTATGGGTTAGGGTTAGGGTTAGGGTTAGTGTTAGGGTTAGGGCTCAGTTTAGGGTACGGGTTAGGATTAGGGTACGTGTCAGGGTTAGGGCAGGGGTTAGGGTTAGGGTACCCGTTAGGGTTAGGGTAGTTATTAAACCTATCCCACTCTCTAGATACCCCTTAGCACGTAAAGGAATATTATTTGGGGGTAAAGCCATGGAGAAGAGTTTAGACACTAAGATAATATAAGGAACACACACATTATAAAGAAATCACATTAGGATTCTCTTTTTAAGCTGTTCCTTAAAACACTAGTGCTTAGGAAATCTATTGGAGGCAGAAGCAGTCAAGGGTAGCCTAGGGTTAGGGTTAGGCTTAGGGTACGGCTTAGGGTACGGGTTCGGGGAGGGCTTTGGGTATAGCGTAGGGTATGGGTTAGGGTTAGGGTTAGGGTTAGTGTTAGGGTTAAGTCTCGGTTTAGGGTACGGGTTAGGATTAGGGTACGTGTTAGGGTTAGGGTAGGGGTTAGCGTTAGGGTACGTGTTAGGGTTAGGGTAGTTATTAAACCTATCCCACTCTCTAGTTACCCCTTAGCACGTAAAGGAATATTATTTGGGGGTCCAGGCATGGAGAAGAGTTTAGACACTAGGATAAGATAAGGAACACACCCATTATAAAGAAATCACATTAGGATTCTCTTCTTAAGCTGTTCCTTAAAACACTAGTGCTTAGGAAATCTATTGGAGGCAGAAGCAGTCAAGGGTAGCCTAGGGTTAGGGTTAGGCTTAGGGTTAGGCTTAGGGTATGGCTTAGGGTACGGGTTCGGGGAGGGCTTCGGGTACGGCGTAGGGTATGGGTTAGGGTTAGTGTTAGGGTTAGTGTTAGGGTTAGGGCTCGGTTTAGGGTACGGGTTAGGATTAGGGTACGTGTTAGGGTTAGGGTAGGTGTTAGGGTTAGGGTACGCGTTACAGTTAGGGTAGTTATTAAACCTATCCCACTCTCTAGATACCCCTTAGCACGTAAAGGAATATTATTTGGGGGTCCAGCCATGGAGAAGAGTTTAGACACTAAGATAATATAAGGAACACACACATTATAAAGAAATCACATTAGGATTCTCTTTTTAAGCTGTTCCTTAAAACACTAGTGCTTAGGAAATCTATTGGAGGCAGAAGCAGTCAAGGGTAGCCTAGGGTTAGGGTTAGGCTTAGGGGTAGGCTTAGGGTACGGGTTCGGGGAGGGCTTCGGGTACGGCGTAGGGTATGGGTTAGGGTTAGGGTTAGGGTTAGTGTTAGGGTTAGGGCTCGGTTTAGGGTACGGGTTAGGATTAGGGTACGTGTTAGGGTTAGGGTAGGGGTTAGGGTTAGTGTATGCATTAGGGTTAGGGTAGTGATTAAACCTATCCCACTCTCTAGATACCCCTTAGCACATAAAGGAATATTATTTTGGGGTCCAGCCTTGGAGAAGAGTTTAGACACTAGGATAAGATAAGGAACACACCCATTATAAAGAAATCACATTAGGATTCTCTTTTTAAGCTGTTCTTTAAAACACCAGTGCTTAGGAAATCTATTGGAGGCAGAAGCAGTCAAGGGTAGCCTAGGGTTAGGGTTAGGCTTAGGGTTAGGCTTAGGGTACGGCTTAGGGTACGGGTTCGGGGAGGGTTTCGGGTACGGCGTAGGGTATGGGTTAGGGTTAGGGTTAGGGTTAGTGTTAGGGTTAGGGCTCGGTTTAGGGTACGGCTTAGGATTAGGGTACGAGTTAGGGTTAGGGTAGGGGTTAGGGTTAGGGTACGCGTTACGCTTAGGGTAGTTATTAAACCTGTCCCACTCTCTAGATACCCCTTAGCACGTAAAGGAATATTATTTGTGGGTCCCGCCATGGAGAAGAGTTTAGACACTAGGATAAGATAAGGAACACACCAATTATAAAGAAATCACATTAGGATTCTCTTTTTAAGCTGTTCCTTAAAACACTAGTGCTTAGGAAATCTATTGGAGGCAGAAGCAGTCAAGGGTAGCCTAGGGTTAGGGTTAGGCTTAGGGTTAGGCTTAGGGTACGGCTAAAGGTACGGGTTCGGGGAGGGCTTCGGGTACGGCGTAGGGTATGGGTTAGGGTTAGGGTTAGCGTTAGTGTTAGGGTTAGGGCTCGGTTTAGGGTACGGGTTAGGATTAGGGTACGTGTTAGGGTTAGGGTAGGGGTTAGGGTTAGGGTACACGTTAGGGTTAGGGTAGTGATTAAACCTATCCCACTCTCTAGATACCCCTTAGCACATAAAGGAATATTATTTGGGGGTCCAGCCATGGATAAGAGTTTAGACACTATAATTAGATAAGGAACACACCCATTATAAAGAAATCACATTAGGATTCTCTTTTTAAGCTGTTCCTTAAAACACTAGTGCTTAGGAAATCTATTGGAGGCAGAAGCAGTCAAGGGTAGCCTAGGGTTAGGGTTAGGCTTAGGGTTAGGCTTAGGGTACGGCTTAGGGTACGTGTTCGGGGAGGGCTTCGGGTACGGCATAGGGTATGGGTTAGGGTTAGGGTTAGGGTTAGTGTTAGGGTTAGGGCTCGGTTTAGGGTACGGGTTAGGATTAGGGTACGTGTTAGGGTTAGGGTAGGGGTTAGCGTTAGGGTACGCGTTACGGTTAGGGTAGTTATTAAACCTATCTCACTCTCTAGATACCCCTTAGCACGTAAAGGAATATTATTTGGGGGTCTAGCCATGGAGAAGAGTTTAGACACTAAGATAATATAAGGAACACACACATTATAAAGAAATCACATTAGGATTCTGTTTTTAAGCTGTTCCTTAAAACACTAGTGCTTAGGAAATCTATTGGAGGCAGAAGCAGTCAAGGGTAGCCTAGGGTTAGGGTTAGGCTTAGGGTTAGGCTTAGGGTACGGCTAAAGGTACGGGTTCGGGGAGGGCTTCGGGTACGGCGTAGGGTATGGGTTAGGGTTAGGGTTAGCGTTAGTGTTAGGGTTAGGGCTCGGTTTAGGGTACGGGTTAGGATTAGGGTACGTGTTAGGGTTAGGGTAGGGGTTAGGGTTAGGGTACACGTTAGGGTTAGGGTAGTGATTAAACCTATCCCACTCTCTAGATACCCCTTAGCACATAAAGGAATATTATTTGGGGGTCCAGCCATGGATAAGAGTTTAGACACTATAATTAGATAAGGAACACACCCATTATAAAGAAATCACATTAGGATTCTCTTTTTAAGCTGTTCCTTAAAACACTAGTGCTTAGGAAATCTATTGGAGGCAGAAGCAGTCAAGGGTAGCCTAGGGTTAGGGTTAGGCTTAGGGTTAGGCTTAGGGTACGGCTTAGGGTACGTGTTCGGGGAGGGCTTCGGGTACGGCGTAGGGTATGGGTTAGGGTTAGGGTTAGGGTTAGTGTTAGGGTTAGGGCTCGGTTTAGGGTACGGGTTAGGATTAGGGTACGTGTTAGGGTTAGGGTAGGGGTTAGCGTTAGGGTACGCGTTACGGTTAGGGTAGTTATTAAACCTATCTCACTCTCTAGATACCCCTTAGCACGTAAAGGAATATTATTTGGGGGTCCAGCCATGGAGAAGAGTTTAGACACTAAGATAATATAAGGAACACACACATTATAAAGAAATCACATTAGGATTCTCTTTTTAAGCTGTTCCTTAAAACACTAGTGCTTAGCAAATCTATTGGAGGCAGAAGCAGTCAAGGGTAGCCTAGGGTTAGGGTTAGGCTTAGGGTTAGGCTTAGGGTACGGCTTAGGGTACGGGTTCGGGGAGGGCTTTGGGTACGGCGTAGGGTATGGGTTAGGGTTAGGGTTAGGGTTAGTGTTAGGGTTAGGGCTCGGTTTAGGGTACGGGTTAGGATTAGGGTACGTGTTAGGGTTAGGGTAGGGGTTAGCGTTAGGGTACGCGTTAGGGTTAGGGTAGTTATTAAACCTATCCCACTCTCTAGTTACCCCTTAGCACGTAAAGGAATATTATTTGGGGGTCCAGCCATGGAGAAGAGTTTAGACACTAGGATAAGATAAGGAACACACCCATTATAAAGAAATCACATTAGGATTCTCTTCTTAAGCTGTTCCTTAAAACACTAGTGCTTAGGAAATCTATTGGAGGCAGAAGCAGTCAAGGGTAGCCTAGGGTTAGGGTTAGGCTTAGGGGTAGGCTTACGGTACGGCTTAGGGTACGGGTTCGGGGAGGGCTTCGGGTACGGCGTAGGGTATGGGTTAGGGTTAGGGTTAGGGTTAGTGTTAGGGTTAGGGCTCAGTTTAGGGTACAGGTTAGGATTAGGGTACGTGTTAGGGTTAGGGTAGGGGTTAGGGTTAGTGTATGCGTTAGGGTTAGGGTAGTGATTAAACCTATCCCACTCTCCAGATACCCCTTAGCACATAAAGGAATATTATTTTGGGGTCCAGCCATGGAGAAGAGTTTAGACACTAGGATTAGATAAGGGACACACCCATTATAAAGAAATCACATTAGGATTCTCTTTTTAAGCTGTTCCTTAAAACACTAGTGCTTAGGAAATCTATTGGAGGCAGAAGCAGTCAAGGGTAGCCTAGGGTTAGGGTTAGGCTTAGGGTTAGGCTTAGGGTACGGCTTAGGGTACGGGTTCGGGGAGGGCTTCGAGTACGGCGTAGGGTATGGGTTAGGGTTAGGGTTAGTGTTAGGGTTAGGGCTCAGTTTAGGGTACGGGTTAGGATTAGGGTACGTGTCAGGGTTAGGGCAGGGGTTAGGGTTAGGGTACCCGTAAGGGTTAGGGTAGTTATTAAACCTATCCCACTCTCTAGATACCCCTTAGCACGTAAAGGAATATTATTTGGGGGTCCAGCCATGGAGAAGAGTTTAGACACTAAGATAATATAAGGAACACACACATTATAAAGAAATCACATTAGGATTCTCTTTTTAAGCTGTTCCTTAAAACACTAGTGCTTAGGAAATCTATTGGAGGCAGAAGCAGTCAAGGGTAGCCTAGGGTTAGGGTTAGGCTTAGGGTACGGCTTAGGGTACGGGTTCGGGGAGGGCTTTGGGTATAGCGTAGGGTATGGGTTAGGGTTAGGGTTAGGGTTAGTGTTAGGGTTAAGTCTCGGTTTAGGGTACGGGTTAGGATTAGGGTACGTGTTAGGGTTAGGGTAGGGGTTAGCGTTAGGGTACGTGTTAGGGTTAGGGTAGTTATTAAACCTATCCCACTCTCTAGTTACCCCTTAGCACGTAAAGGAATATTATTTGGGGGTCCAGGCATGGAGAAGAGTTTAGACACTAGGATAAGATAAGGAACACACCCATTATAAAGAAATCACATTAGGATTCTCTTCTTAAGCTGTTCCTTAAAACACTAGTGCTTAGGAAATCTATTGGAGGCAGAAGCAGTCAAGGGTAGCCTAGGGTTAGGGTTAGGCTTAGGGGTAGGCTTAGGGTACGGGTTCGGGGAGGGCTTCGGGTACGGCGTAGGGTATGGGTTAGGGTTAGGGTTAGGGTTAGTGTTAGGGTTAGGGCTCGGTTTAGGGTACGGGTTAGGATTAGGGTACGTGTTAGGGTTAGGGTAGGGGTTAGGGTTAGTGTATGCGTTAGGGTTAGGGTAGTGATTAAACCTATCCCACTCTCTAGATACCCCTTAGCACATAAAGGAACATTATTTTGGGGTCCAGCCTTGGAGAAGAGTTTAGACACTAGGATAAGATAAGGAACACACCCATTATAAAGAAATCACATTAGGATTCTCTTTTTAAGCTGTTCTTTAAAACACCAGTGCTTAGGAAATCTATTGGAGGCAGAAGCAGTCAAGGGTAGCCTAGGGTTAGGGTTAGGCTTAGGGTTAGGCTTAGGGTACGGCTTAGGGTACGGGTTCGGGGAGGGCTTCGGGTACGGCGTAGGGTATGGGTTAGGGTTAGGGTTAGGGTTAGTGTTAGGGTTAGGGCTCAGTTTAGGGTACGGGTTAGGATTAGGGTACGTGTCAGGGTTAGGGCAGGGGTTAGGGTTAGGGTACCCGTTAGGGTTAGGGTAGTTATTAAACCTATCCCACTCTCTAGATACCCCTTAGCACGTAAAGGAATATTATTTGGGGGTCCAGCCATGGAGAAGAGTTTAGACACTAAGATAATATAAGGAACACACACATTATAAAGAAATCACATTAGGATTCTCTTTTTAAGCTGTTCCTTAAAACACTAGTGCTTAGGAAATCTATTGGAGGCAGAAGCAGTCAAGGGTAGCCTAGGGTTAGGGTTAGGCTTAGGGTACGGCTTAGGGTACGGGTTCGGGGAGGGCTTTGGGTATAGCGTAGGGTATGGGTTAGGGTTAGGGTTAGGGTTAGTGTTAGGGTTAAGTCTCGGTTTAGGGTACGGGTTAGGATTAGGGTACGTGTTAGGGTTAGGGTAGGGGTTAGCGTTAGGGTACGTGTTAGGGTTAGGGTAGTTATTAAACCTATCCCACTCTCTAGTTACCCCTTAGCACGTAAAGGAATATTATTTGGGGGTCCAGGCATGGAGAAGAGTTTAGACACTAGGATAAGATAAGGAACACACCCATTATAAAGAAATCACATTAGGATTCTCTTCTTAAGCTGTTCCTTAAAACACTAGTGCTTAGGAAATCTATTGGAGGCAGAAGCAGTCAAGGGTAGCCTAGGGTTAGGGTTAGGCTTAGGGTTAGGCTTAGGGTATGGCTTAGGGTACGGGTTCGGGGAGGGCTTCGGGTACGGCGTAGGGTATGGGTTAGGGTTAGTGTTAGGGTTAGTGTTAGGGTTAGGGCTCGGTTTAGGGTACGGGTTAGGATTAGGGTACATGTTAGGGTTAGGGTAGGTGTTAGGGTTAGGGTACGCGTTACGGTTAGGGTAGTTATTAAACCTATCCCACTCTCTAGATACCCCTTAGCACGTAAAGGAATATTATTTGGGGGTCCAGCCATGGAGAAGAGTTTAGACACTAAGATAATATAAGGAACACACACATTATAAAGAAATCACATTAGGATTCTCTTTTTAAGCTGTTCCTTAAAACACTAGTGCTTAGGAAATCTATTGGAGGCAGAAGCAGTCAAGGGTAGCCTAGGGTTAGGGTTAGGCTTAGGGGTAGGCTTAGGGTACGGGTTCGGGGAGGGCTTCGGGTACGGCGTAGGGTATGGGTTAGGGTTAGGGTTAGGGTTAGTGTTAGGGTTAGGGCTCGGTTTAGGGTACGGGTTAGGATTAGGGTACGTGTTAGGGTTAGGGTAGGGGTTAGGGTTAGTGTATGCATTAGGGTTAGGGTAGTGATTAAACCTATCCCACTCTCTAGATACCCCTTAGCACATAAAGGAATATTATTTTGGGGTCCAGCCTTGGAGAAGAGTTTAGACACTAGGATAAGATAAGGAACACACCCATTATAAAGAAATCACATTAGGATTCTCTTTTTAAGCTGTTCTTTAAAACACCAGTGCTTAGGAAATCTATTGGAGGCAGAAGCAGTCAAGGGTAGCCTAGGGTTAGGGTTAGGCTTAGGGTTAGGCTTAGGGTACGGCTTAGGGTACGGGTTCGGGGAGGGTTTCGGGTACGGCGTAGGGTATGGGTTAGGGTTAGGGTTAGGGTTAGTGTTAGGGTTAGGGCTCGGTTTAGGGTACGGCTTAGGATTAGGGTACGAGTTAGGGTTAGGGTAGGGGTTAGGGTTAGGGTACGCGTTACGGTTAGGGTAGTTATTAAACCTGTCCCACTCTCTAGATACCCCTTAGCACGTAAAGGAATATTATTTGTGGGTCCCGCCATGGAGAAGAGTTTAGACACTAGGATAAGATAAGGAACACACCAATTATAAAGAAATCACATTAGGATTCTCTTTTTAAGCTGTTCCTTAAAACACTAGTGCTTAGGAAATCTATTGGAGGCAGAAGCAGTCAAGGGTAGCCTAGGGTTAGGGTTAGGCTTAGGGTTAGGCTTAGGGTACGGCTTAGGGTACGTGTTCGGGGAGGGCTTCGGGTACGGCGTAGGGTATGGGTTAGGGTTAGGGTTAGGGTTAGTGTTAGGGTTAGGGCTCGGTTTAGGGTACGGGTTAGGATTAGGGTACGTGTTAGGGTTAGGGTAGGGGTTAGCGTTAGGGTACGCGTTACGGTTAGGGTAGTTATTAAACCTATCTCACTCTCTAGATACCCCTTAGCACGTAAAGGAATATTATTTGGGGGTCTAGCCATGGAGAAGAGTTTAGACACTAAGATAATATAAGGAACACACACATTATAAAGAAATCACATTAGGATTCTGTTTTTAAGCTGTTCCTTAAAACACTAGTGCTTAGGAAATCTATTGGAGGCAGAAGCAGTCAAGGGTAGCCTAGGGTTAGGGTTAGGCTTAGGGTTAGGCTTAGGGTACGGCTTAGGGTACGGGTTCGGGGAGGGCGTTGGGTACAGCGTAGGGTATGGTGTAGGGTTAGGGTTAGGGTTAGTGTTAGGGTTAGGGCTCGGTTTAGGGTACGGGTTAGGATTAGGGTACGTGTTAGGGTTAGGGTAGGGGTTAGCGTTAGGGTACGCGTTAGGGTTAGGGTAGTTATTAAACCTATCCCACTCTCTAGTTACCCCTTAGCACGTAAAGGAATATTATTTGGGGGTCCAGCCATGGAGAAGAGTTTAGACACTAAGATAATATAAGGAGCACACACATTATAAAGAAATCACATTAGGATTCTCTTTTTAAGCTGTTCCTTAAAACACTAGTGCTTAGGAAATCTATTGGAGGCAATAGCAGTCAAGGGTAGCCTAGGGTTAGGGTTAGGCTTAGGGTTAGGCTTAGGGTACGGCTTAGGGTACGGGTTCGGGGAGGGCTTCGGGTACGGCGTAGGGTATGGGTTAGGGTTAGGGTTAGGGTTAGTGTTAGGGTTAGGGGTCAGTTTAGGGTACGGGTTAGGATTAGGGTACGTGTTAGGGTTAGGGCAGGGGTTAGGGTTAGGGTACCCGTTAGGGTTAGGGTAGTTATTAAACCTATCCCACTCTCTAGATACCCCTTAGCACGTAAAGGAATATTATTTGGGGGTCCAGCCATGGAGAAGAGTTTAGACACTAAGATAATATAAGGAACACACACATTATAAAGAAATCACATTAGGATTCTCTTTTTAAGCTGTTCCTTAAAACACTAGTGCTTAGGAAATCCATTGGAGGCAGAAGCAGTCAAGGGTAGCCTAGGGTTAGGGTTAGGCTTAGGGTACGGCTTAGGGTACGTGTTCGGGGAGGGCTTTGGGTACAGCGTAGGGTATGGGTTAGGGTTAGGGTTAGGGTTAGTGTTAGGGTTAAGTCTCGGTTTAGGGTACGGGTTAGGATTAGGGTACGTGTTAGGGTTAGGGTAGGGGTTAGCGTTAGGGTACGCGTTAGGGTTAGGGTAGTTATTAAACCTATCCCACTCTCTAGTTACCCCTTAGCACGTAAAGGAATATTATTTGGGGGTCCAGGCATGGAGAAGAGTTTAGACACTAGGATAAGATAAGGAACACACCCATTATAAAGAAATCACATTAGGATTCTCTTCTTAAGCTGTTCCTTAAAACACTAGTGCTTAGGAAATCTATTGGAGGCAGAAGCAGTCAAGGGTAGCCTAGGGTTAGGGTTAGGCTTAGGGTTAGGCTTAGGGTACGGCTTAGGGTACGGGTTCGGGGAGGGCTTCGGGTACGGCGTAGGGTATGGGTTAGGGTTAGGGTTAGGGTTAGTGTTAGGGTTAGGGCTCGGTTTACGGTACGGGTTAGGATTAGGGTACGTGTTAGGGTTAGGGTAGGTGTTAGGGTTAGGGTACGCGTTACGGTTAGGGTAGTTATTAAACCTATCCCACTCTCTAGATACCCCTTAGCACGTAAAGGAATATTATTTGGGGGTCCAGCCATGGAGAAGAGTTTAGACACTAAGATAATATAAGGAACACACACCTTATAAAGAAATCACATTAGGATTCTCTTTTTAAGCTGTTCCTTAAAACACTAGTGCTTAGGAAATCTATTGGAGGCAGAAGCAGTCAAGGGTAGCCTAGGGTTAGGGTTAGGCTTAGGGGTAGGCTTAGGGTACAGCTTAGGGTACGGGTTCGGGGAGGGCTTCTGGTACTGCGTAGGGTACGGGTTAGGGTTAGGGTTAGGGTTAGTGTTAGGGTTAGGGCTCGGTTTAGGGTACGGGTTAGGATTAGGGTACGTGTTAGGGTTAGGGTAGGGGTTAGGGTTAGTGTACGCGTTAGGGTTAGGGTAGTGATTAAACCTATCCCACTCTCTAGATACCCCTTAGCACATAAAGGAATATTATTTGGGGGTCCAGCCATGGAGAAGAGTTTAGACACTAGGATTAGATAAGGGACACACCCATTATAAAGAAATCACATTAGGATTCTCTTTTTAAGCTGTTCCTTAAAACACTAGTGCTTAGGAAATCTATTGGAGGCAGAAGCAGTCAAGGGTAGCCTAGGGTTAGGGTTAGGCTTAGGGTTAGGCTTAGGGTACGGCTTAGGGTACGGGTTTGGGGAGGGCTTCGGATACGGCGTAGGGTATGGGTTAGAGTTAGGGTTAGGGTTAGTGTTAGGGTTAGGGCTCGGTTTAGGGTACGGGTTAGAATTAGGGTACGTGTTAGGGTTAGGGTAGGGGTTAGCGTTAGGGTACGCGTTAGGGTTAGCGTAGTTATTAAACCTATCTCACTCTCTAGTTACCCCTTAGCACGTAAAGGAATATTATTTGGGGGTCCCGCCATGGAGAAGAGTTTAGACACTAGGATAAGATAAGGAACACACCCATTATAAAGAAATCACATTAGGATTCTCTTTTTAAGCTGTTCCTTAAAACACTAGTGCTTAGGAAATCTATTGGAGGCAGAAGCAGTCAAGGGTAGCCTAGGGTTAGGGTTAGGCTTAGGGTTAGGCTTAGGGTACGGCTTAGGGTACGGGTTCGGGGAGGGCTTCGGGTACGGCGTAGGGTATGGGTTAGGGTTAGAGTTAGGGTTAGTGTTAGGGTTAGGGCTCGGTTTAGGGTACGGGTTAGGATTAGGGTACGTGTTAGGGTTAGGGTAGGGGTTAGCGTTAGGGTACGCGTTACGGTTAGGGTAGTTATTAAACCTATCTCACTCTCTAGATACCCCTTAGCACGTAAAGGAATATTATTTGGGGGTCCAGCCATGGAGAAGAGTTTAGACACTAAGATAATATAAGAAACACACACATTATAAAGAAATCACATTAGGATTCTCTTTTTAAGCTGTTCCTTAAAACACTAGTGCTTAGCAAATCTATTGGAGGCAGAAGCAGTCAAGGGTAGCCTAGGGTTAGGGTTAGGCTTAGGGTTAGGCTTAGGGTACGGCTTAGGGTACGGGTTCGGGGAGGGCTTCGGGTACGGCGTAGGGTATGGGTTAGGGTTAGGGTTAGGGTTAGTGTTAGGGTTAGGGCTCGGTTTAGGGTACGGGTTAGGATTAGGGTACGTGTTAGGGTTAGGGTAGGTGTTAGGGTTAGGGTACGCGTTACGGTTAGGGTAGTTATTAAACCTATCCCACTCTCTAGATACCCCTTAGCACGTAAAGGAATATTATTTGGGGGTCCAGCCATGGAGAAGAGTTTAGACACTAAGATAATATAAGGAACACACACATTATAAAGAAATCACATTAGGATTCTCTTTTTAAGCTGTTCCTTAAAACACTAGTGCTTAGGAAATCTATTGGAGGCAGAAGCAGTCAAGGGTAGCCTAGGGTTAGGGTTAGGCTTAGGGGTAGGCTTACGGTACGGCTTAGGGTACGGGTTCGGGGAGGGCTTCGGGTACGGCGTAGGGTATGGGTTAGGGTTAGGGTTAGGGTTAGTGTTAGGGTTAGGGCTCAGTTTAGGGTACAGGTTAGGATTAGGGTACGTGTTAGGGTTAGGGTAGGGGTTAGGGTTAGTGTATGCGTTAGGGTTAGGGTAGTGATTAAACCTATCCCACTCTCCAGATACCCCTTAGCACATAAAGGAATATTATTTTGGGGTCCAGCCATGGAGAAGAGTTTAGACACTAGGATTAGATAAGGGACACACCCATTATAAAGAAATCACATTAGGATTCTCTTTTTAAGCTGTTCCTTAAAACACTAGTGCTTAGGAAATCTATTGGAGGCAGAAGCAGTCAAGGGTAGCCTAGGGTTAGGGTTAGGCTTAGGGTTAGGCTTAGGGTACGGCTTAGGGTACGGGTTCGGGGAGGGCTTCGAGTACGGCGTAGGGTATGGGTTAGGGATAGGGTTAGGGTTAGTGTTAGGGTTAGGGCTCAGTTTAGGGTACGGGTTAGGATTAGGGTACGTGTCAGGGTTAGGGCAGGGGTTAGGGTTAGGGTACCCGTAAGGGTTAGGGTAGTTATTAAACCTATCCCACTCTCTAGATACCCCTTAGCACGTAAAGGAATATTATTTGGGGGTCCAGCCATGGAGAAGAGTTTAGACACTAAGATAATATAAGGAACACACACATTATAAAGAAATCACATTAGGATTCTCTTTTTAAGCTGTTCCTTAAAACACTAGTGCTTAGGAAATCTATTGGAGGCAGAAGCAGTCAAGGGTAGCCTAGGGTTAGGGTTAGGCTTAGGGTACGGCTTAGGGTACGGGTTCGGGGAGGGCTTTGGGTATAGCGTAGGGTATGGGTTAGGGTTAGGGTTAGGGTTAGTGTTAGGGTTAAGTCTCGGTTTAGGGTACGGGTTAGGATTAGGGTACGTGTTAGGGTTAGGGTAGGGGTTAGCGTTAGGGTACGTGTTAGGGTTAGGGTAGTTATTAAACCTATCCCACTCTCTAGTTACCCCTTAGCACGTAAAGGAATATTATTTGGGGGTCCAGGCATGGAGAAGAGTTTAGACACTAGGATAAGATAAGGAACACACCCATTATAAAGAAATCACATTAGGATTCTCTTCTTAAGCTGTTCCTTAAAACACTAGTGCTTAGGAAATCTATTGGAGGCAGAAGCAGTCAAGGGTAGCCTAGGGTTAGGGTTAGGCTTAGGGTTAGGCTTAGGGTATGGCTTAGGGTACGGGTTCGGGGAGGGCTTCGGGTACGGCGTAGGGTATGGGTTAGGGTTAGTGTTAGGGTTAGTGTTAGGGTTAGGGCTCGGTTTAGGGTACGGGTTAGGATTAGGTTACGTGTTAGGGTTAGGGTAGGTGTTAGGGTTAGGGTACGCGTTACGGTTAGGGTAGTTATTAAACCTATCCCACTCTCTAGATACCCCTTAGCACGTAAAGGAATATTATTTGGGGGTCCAGCCATGGAGAAGAGTTTAGACACTAAGATAATATAAGGAACACACACATTATAAAGAAATCACATTAGGATTCTCTTTTTAAGCTGTTCCTTAAAACACTAGTGCTTAGGAAATCTATTGGAGGCAGAAGCAGTCAAGGGTAGCCTAGGGTTAGGGTTAGGCTTAGGGGTAGGCTTAGGGTACGGGTTCGGGGAGGGCTTCGGGTACGGCGTAGGGTATGGGTTAGGGTTAGGGTTAGGGTTAGTGTTAGGGTTAGGGCTCGGTTTAGGGTACGGGTTAGGATTAGGGTACGTGTTAGGGTTAGGGTAGGGGTTAGGGTTAGTGTATGCATTAGGGTTAGGGTAGTGATTAAACCTATCCCACTCTCTAGATACCCCTTAGCACATAAAGGAATATTATTTTGGGGTCCAGCCTTGGAGAAGAGTTTAGACACTAGGATAAGATAAGGAACACACCCATTATAAAGAAATCACATTAGGATTCTCTTTTTAAGCTGTTCTTTAAAACACCAGTGCTTAGGAAATCTATTGGAGGCAGAAGCAGTCAAGGGTAGCCTAGGGTTAGGGTTAGGCTTAGGGTTAGGCTTAGGGTACGGCTTAGGGTACGGGTTCGGGGAGGGCTTCGGGTACGGCGTAGGGTATGGGTTAGGGTTAGGGTTAGGGTTAGTGTTAGGGTTAGGGCTCAGTTTAGGGTACGGGTTAGGATTAGGGTACGTGTCAGGGTTAGGGCAGGGGTTAGGGTTAGGGTACCCGTTAGGGTTAGGGTAGTTATTAAACCTATCCCACTCTCTAGATACCCCTTAGCACGTAAAGGAATATTATTTGGGGGTCCAGCCATGGAGAAGAGTTTAGACACTAAGATAATATAAGGAACACACACATTATAAAGAAATCACATTAGGATTCTCTTTTTAAGCTGTTCCTTAAAACACTAGTGCTTAGGAAATCTATTGGAGGCAGAAGCAGTCAAGGGTAGCCTAGGGTTAGGGTTAGGCTTAGGGTACGGCTTAGGGTACGGGTTCGGGGAGGGCTTTGGGTATAGCGTAGGGTATGGGTTAGGGTTAGGGTTAGGGTTAGTGTTAGGGTTAAGTCTCGGTTTAGGGTACGGGTTAGGATTAGGGTACGTGTTAGGGTTAGGGTAGGGGTTAGCGTTAGGGTACGTGTTAGGGTTAGGGTAGTTATTAAACCTATCCCACTCTCTAGTTACCCCTTAGCACGTAAAGGAATATTATTTGGGGGTCCAGGCATGGAGAAGAGTTTAGACACTAGGATAAGATAAGGAACACACCCATTATAAAGAAATCACATTAGGATTCTCTTCTTAAGCTGTTCCTTAAAACACTAGTGCTTAGGAAATCTATTGGAGGCAGAAGCAGTCAAGGGTAGCCTAGGGTTAGGGTTAGGCTTAGGGTTAGGCTTAGGGTATGGCTTAGGGTACGGGTTCGGGGAGGGCTTCGGGTACGGCGTAGGGTATGGGTTAGGGTTAGTGTTAGGGTTAGTGTTAGGGTTAGGGCTCGGTTTAGGGTACGGGTTAGGATTAGGGTACGTGTTAGGGTTAGGGTAGGTGTTAGGGTTAGGGTACGCGTTACAGTTAGGGTAGTTATTAAACCTATCCCACTCTCTAGATACCCCTTAGCACGTAAAGGAATATTATTTGGGGGTCCAGCCATGGAGAAGAGTTTAGACACTAAGATAATATAAGGAACACACACATTATAAAGAAATCACATTAGGATTCTCTTTTTAAGCTGTTCCTTAAAACACTAGTGCTTAGGAAATCTATTGGAGGCAGAAGCAGTCAAGGGTAGCCTAGGGTTAGGGTTAGGCTTAGGGGTAGGCTTAGGGTACGGGTTCGGGGAGGGCTTCGGGTACGGCGTAGGGTATGGGTTAGGGTTAGGGTTAGGGTTAGTGTTAGGGTTAGGGCTCGGTTTAGGGTACGGGTTAGGATTAGGGTACGTGTTAGGGTTAGGGTAGGGGTTAGGGTTAGTGTATGCATTAGGGTTAGGGTAGTGATTAAACCTATCCCACTCTCTAGATACCCCTTAGCACATAAAGGAATATTATTTTGGGGTCCAGCCTTGGAGAAGAGTTTAGACACTAGGATAAGATAAGGAACACACCCATTATAAAGAAATCACATTAGGATTCTCTTTTTAAGCTGTTCTTTAAAACACCAGTGCTTAGGAAATCTATTGGAGGCAGAAGCAGTCAAGGGTAGCCTAGGGTTAGGGTTAGGCTTAGGGTTAGGCTTAGGGTACGGCTTAGGGTACGGGTTCGGGGAGGGTTTCGGGTACGGCGTAGGGTATGGGTTAGGGTTAGGGTTAGGGTTAGTGTTAGGGTTAGGGCTCGGTTTAGGGTACGGCTTAGGATTAGGGTACGAGTTAGGGTTAGGGTAGGGGTTAGGGTTAGGGTACGCGTTACGGTTAGGGTAGTTATTAAACCTGTCCCACTCTCTAGATACCCCTTAGCACGTAAAGGAATATTATTTGTGGGTCCCGCCATGGAGAAGAGTTTAGACACTAGGATAAGATAAGGAACACACCAATTATAAAGAAATCACATTAGGATTCTCTTTTTAAGCTGTTCCTTAAAACACTAGTGCTTAGGAAATCTATTGGAGGCAGAAGCAGTCAAGGGTAGCCTAGGGTTAGGGTTAGGCTTAGGGTTAGGCTTAGGGTACGGCTAAAGGTACGGGTTCGGGGAGGGCTTCGGGTACGGCGTAGGGTATGGGTTAGGGTTAGGGTTAGCGTTAGTGTTAGGGTTAGGGCTCGGTTTAGGGTACGGGTTAGGATTAGGGTACGTGTTAGGGTTAGGGTAGGGGTTAGGGTTAGGGTACACGTTAGGGTTAGGGTAGTGATTAAACCTATCCCACTCTCTAGATACCCCTTAGCACATAAAGGAATATTATTTGGGGGTCCAGCCATGGATAAGAGTTTAGACACTATAATTAGATAAGGAACACACCCATTATAAAGAAATCACATTAGGATTCTCTTTTTAAGCTGTTCCTTAAAACACTAGTGCTTAGGAAATCTATTGGAGGCAGAAGCAGTCAAGGGTAGCCTAGGGTTAGGGTTAGGCTTAGGGTTAGGCTTAGGGTACGGCTTAGGGTACGTGTTCGGGGAGGGCTTCGGGTACGGCGTAGGGTATGGGTTAGGGTTAGGGTTAGGGTTAGTGTTAGGGTTAGGGCTCGGTTTAGGGTACGGGTTAGGATTAGGGTACGTGTTAGGGTTAGGGTAGGGGTTAGCGTTAGGGTACGCGTTACGGTTAGGGTAGTTATTAAACCTATCTCACTCTCTAGATACCCCTTAGCACGTAAAGGAATATTATTTGGGGGTCTAGCCATGGAGAAGAGTTTAGACACTAAGATAATATAAGGAACACACACATTATAAAGAAATCACATTAGGATTCTGTTTTTAAGCTGTTCCTTAAAACACTAGTGCTTAGGAAATCTATTGGAGGCAGAAGCAGTCAAGGGTAGCCTAGGGTTAGGGTTAGGCTTAGGGTTAGGCTTAGGGTACGGCTAAAGGTACGGGTTCGGGGAGGGCTTCGGGTACGGCGTAGGGTATGGGTTAGGGTTAGGGTTAGCGTTAGTGTTAGGGTTAGGGCTCGGTTTAGGGTACGGGTTAGGATTAGGGTACGTGTTAGGGTTAGGGTAGGGGTTAGGGTTAGGGTACACGTTAGGGTTAGGGTAGTGATTAAACCTATCCCACTCTCTAGATACCCCTTAGCACATAAAGGAATATTATTTGGGGGTCCAGCCATGGATAAGAGTTTAGACACTATAATTAGATAAGGAACACACCCATTATAAAGAAATCACATTAGGATTCTCTTTTTAAGCTGTTCCTTAAAACACTAGTGCTTAGGAAATCTATTGGAGGCAGAAGCAGTCAAGGGTAGCCTAGGGTTAGGGTTAGGCTTAGGGTTAGGCTTAGGGTACGGCTTAGGGTACGTGTTCGGGGAGGGCTTCGGGTACGGCGTAGGGTATGGGTTAGGGTTAGGGTTAGGGTTAGTGTTAGGGTTAGGGCTCGGTTTAGGGTACGGGTTAGGATTAGGGTACGTGTTAGGGTTAGGGTAGGGGTTAGCGTTAGGGTACGCGTTACGGTTAGGGTAGTTATTAAACCTATCTCACTCTCTAGATACCCCTTAGCACGTAAAGGAATATTATTTGGGGGTCCAGCCATGGAGAAGAGTTTAGACACTAAGATAATATAAGGAACACACACATTATAAAGAAATCACATTAGGATTCTCTTTTTAAGCTGTTCCTTAAAACACTAGTGCTTAGCAAATCTATTGGAGGCAGAAGCAGTCAAGGGTAGCCTAGGGTTAGGGTTAGGCTTAGGGTTAGGCTTAGGGTACGGCTTAGGGTACGGGTTCGGGGAGGGCTTTGGGTACGGCGTAGGGTATGGGTTAGGGTTAGGGTTAGGGTTAGTGTTAGGGTTAGGGCTCGGTTTAGGGTACGGGTTAGGATTAGGGTACGTGTTAGGGTTAGGGTAGGGGTTAGCGTTAGGGTACGCGTTAGGGTTAGGGTAGTTATTAAACCTATCCCACTCTCTAGTTACCCCTTAGCACGTAAAGGAATATTATTTGGGGGTCCAGCCATGGAGAAGAGTTTAGACACTAGGATAAGATAAGGAACACACCCATTATAAAGAAATCACATTAGGATTCTCTTCTTAAGCTGTTCCTTAAAACACTAGTGCTTAGGAAATCTATTGGAGGCAGAAGCAGTCAAGGGTAGCCTAGGGTTAGGGTTAGGCTTAGGGGTAGGCTTACGGTACGGCTTAGGGTACGGGTTCGGGGAGGGCTTCGGGTACGGCGTAGGGTATGGGTTAGGGTTAGGGTTAGGGTTAGTGTTAGGGTTAGGGCTCAGTTTAGGGTACAGGTTAGGATTAGGGTACGTGTTAGGGTTAGGGTAGGGGTTAGGGTTAGTGTATGCGTTAGGGTTAGGGTAGTGATTAAACCTATCCCACTCTCCAGATACCCCTTAGCACATAAAGGAATATTATTTTGGGGTCCAGCCATGGAGAAGAGTTTAGACACTAGGATTAGATAAGGGACACACCCATTATAAAGAAATCACATTAGGATTCTCTTTTTAAGCTGTTCCTTAAAACACTAGTGCTTAGGAAATCTATTGGAGGCAGAAGCAGTCAAGGGTAGCCTAGGGTTAGGGTTAGGCTTAGGGTTAGGCTTAGGGTACGGCTTAGGGTACGGGTTCGGGGAGGGCTTCGAGTACGGCGTAGGGTATGGGTTAGGGTTAGGGTTAGTGTTAGGGTTAGGGCTCAGTTTAGGGTACGGGTTAGGATTAGGGTACGTGTCAGGGTTAGGGCAGGGGTTAGGGTTAGGGTACCCGTAAGGGTTAGGGTAGTTATTAAACCTATCCCACTCTCTAGATACCCCTTAGCACGTAAAGGAATATTATTTGGGGGTCCAGCCATGGAGAAGAGTTTAGACACTAAGATAATATAAGGAACACACACATTATAAAGAAATCACATTAGGATTCTCTTTTTAAGCTGTTCCTTAAAACACTAGTGCTTAGGAAATCTATTGGAGGCAGAAGCAGTCAAGGGTAGCCTAGGGTTAGGGTTAGGCTTAGGGTACGGCTTAGGGTACGGGTTCGGGGAGGGCTTTGGGTATAGCGTAGGGTATGGGTTAGGGTTAGGGTTAGGGTTAGTGTTAGGGTTAAGTCTCGGTTTAGGGTACGGGTTAGGATTAGGGTACGTGTTAGGGTTAGGGTAGGGGTTAGCGTTAGGGTACGTGTTAGGGTTAGGGTAGTTATTAAACCTATCCCACTCTCTAGTTACCCCTTAGCACGTAAAGGAATATTATTTGGGGGTCCAGGCATGGAGAAGAGTTTAGACACTAGGATAAGATAAGGAACACACCCATTATAAAGAAATCACATTAGGATTCTCTTCTTAAGCTGTTCCTTAAAACACTAGTGCTTAGGAAATCTATTGGAGGCAGAAGCAGTCAAGGGTAGCCTAGGGTTAGGGTTAGGCTTAGGGGTAGGCTTAGGGTACGGGTTCGGGGAGGGCTTCGGGTACGGCGTAGGGTATGGGTTAGGGTTAGGGTTAGGGTTAGTGTTAGGGTTAGGGCTCGGTTTAGGGTACGGGTTAGGATTAGGGTACGTGTTAGGGTTAGGGTAGGGGTTAGGGTTAGTGTATGCGTTAGGGTTAGGGTAGTGATTAAACCTATCCCACTCTCTAGATACCCCTTAGCACATAAAGGAATATTATTTTGGGGTCCAGCCTTGGAGAAGAGTTTAGACACTAGGATAAGATAAGGAACACACCCATTATAAAGAAATCACATTAGGATTCTCTTTTTAAGCTGTTCTTTAAAACACCAGTGCTTAGGAAATCTATTGGAGGCAGAAGCAGTCAAGGGTAGCCTAGGGTTAGGGTTAGGCTTAGGGTTAGGCTTAGGGTACGGCTTAGGGTACGGGTTCGGGGAGGGCTTCGGGTACGGCGTAGGGTATGGGTTAGGGTTAGGGTTAGGGTTAGTGTTAGGGTTAGGGCTCAGTTTAGGGTACGGGTTAGGATTAGGGTACGTGTCAGGGTTAGGGCAGGGGTTAGGGTTAGGGTACCCGTTAGGGTTAGGGTAGTTATTAAACCTATCCCACTCTCTAGATACCCCTTAGCACGTAAAGGAATATTATTTGGGGGTCCAGCCATGGAGAAGAGTTTAGACACTAAGATAATATAAGGAACACACACATTATAAAGAAATCACATTAGGATTCTCTTTTTAAGCTGTTCCTTAAAACACTAGTGCTTAGGAAATCTATTGGAGGCAGAAGCAGTCAAGGGTAGCCTAGGGTTAGGGTTAGGCTTAGGGTACGGCTTAGGGTACGGGTTCGGGGAGGGCTTTGGGTATAGCGTAGGGTATGGGTTAGGGTTAGGGTTAGGGTTAGTGTTAGGGTTAAGTCTCGGTTTAGGGTACGGGTTAGGATTAGGGTACGTGTTAGGGTTAGGGTAGGGGTTAGCGTTAGGGTACGTGTTAGGGTTAGGGTAGTTATTAAACCTATCCCACTCTCTAGTTACCCCTTAGCACGTAAAGGAATATTATTTGGGGGTCCAGGCATGGAGAAGAGTTTAGACACTAGGATAAGATAAGGAACACACCCATTATAAAGAAATCACATTAGGATTCTCTTCTTAAGCTGTTCCTTAAAACACTAGTGCTTAGGAAATCTATTGGAGGCAGAAGCAGTCAAGGGTAGCCTAGGGTTAGGGTTAGGCTTAGTGTTAGGCTTAGGGTATGGCTTAGGGTACGGGTTCGGGGAGGGCTTCGGGTACGGCGTAGGGTATGGGTTAGGGTTAGTGTTAGGGTTAGTGTTAGGGTTAGGGCTCGGTTTAGGGTACGGGTTAGGATTAGGGTACATGTTAGGGTTAGGGTAGGTGTTAGGGTTAGGGTACGCGTTACGGTTAGGGTAGTTATTAAACCTATCCCACTCTCTAGATACCCCTTAGCACGTAAAGGAATATTATTTGGGGGTCCAGCCATGGAGAAGAGTTTAGACACTAAGATAATATAAGGAACACACACATTATAAAGAAATCACATTAGGATTCTCTTTTTAAGCTGTTCCTTAAAACACTAGTGCTTAGGAAATCTATTGGAGGCAGAAGCAGTCAAGGGTAGCCTAGGGTTAGGGTTAGGCTTAGGGGTAGGCTTAGGGTACGGGTTCGGGGAGGGCTTCGGGTACGGCGTAGGGTATGGGTTAGGGTTAGGGTTAGGGTTAGTGTTAGGGTTAGGGCTCGGTTTAGGGTACGGGTTAGGATTAGGGTACGTGTTAGGGTTAGGGTAGGGGTTAGGGTTAGTGTATGCATTAGGGTTAGGGTAGTGATTAAACCTATCCCACTCTCTAGATACCCCTTAGCACATAAAGGAATATTATTTTGGGGTCCAGCCTTGGAGAAGAGTTTAGACACTAGGATAAGATAAGGAACACACCCATTATAAAGAAATCACATTAGGATTCTCTTTTTA